>NC_139607.1:48812099-49064442 GCF_964270895.1 Podarcis filfolensis | reverse complement strand
CTGGAGAGATTGTATGATGAGGGGTGCATTTCTACGTACAGTATGTGGTAGAATAAAAAAAGTAGCTAATCAAGACTCCTTGTTTTTGCTGCAGATTGATAACTCTTCCAATACAGTTCCTTTCTGATTCACTTTTGCATCCCTACATATGTCAGATTTTGATGTGAAGATCTTGAAATCAAAGTATGGCAAGATTACTCAAATCCTATCCTTTGGTTTTACACAAGCCACTCCTTATACGGAAATGTAAATCTATGGTTGTAAATCCCTTATTGCCTGTAAGCAACTGCTATTTATTCTTACTTTTCAAAAAAGTATTCTGACACTTTGGCAGTAAAAAAAGCAATGCTTACCAGCGCTCATTCTGAAGACTGTCACATAATCAAAGAGGTGCCCTGCGCTAGGTAGGAAAGCTAGATCTCCTTTGTTTATCTGCCTTTTGAGTACAATGTAAAGCATACCAGCGAGAACCACACAATTCACTTTGTTCCGGGAGCGAGCAGGAGTCATTGTCCCTAATGCTTTCCCACATGAGCTGTCATTGCACGACTTCAGGGAAAGCTGAAAACACTATGTGTTTTCACAAGGGATTTCAAACCCAATATTTCAAAAAAACCATTTTATGTTTAAATTTAGAGGAATGAGTTATGGATGATTCACAAAAGCATTATACATAACTGGTAAGGGAGCAACGAGGAGATTTGCAGATATAAAGGGAGGGGGGCTTCCTATGATCTGAAATGCAATTGATTTAGCCAGGGTGACTAGAATACCCAGGTGTGGTTTTTTTTTCTTTTCAACCATGTACCACCTTGCACTTGCTTGGTGATGCAGGATTCTCTTCTGCTACATGCTCCTGTACATCTAGACCTCTGTTCTTTTCAGGATTGCAGCCTTGAAGATTGCAGAGTTTAAAATGAGGCACAGTAGAGCAATTACGTTTGGCTATATAGGTTTAATGTGTGCATGTCAGCTTACTTCACTTTTATCTCTTCATTGCATCCCAGCATGATGGCTACAGCAATTGCAGTTTCAGCAGTCTGGGGCCTCAGATAAAATCAACCTTCACTTGCCCCAGGTCACAACACCATTCCTTCAACCATACAGCCTACCACAAGGTATAATGTATGTCACGAGGACCTTCTTTTCACTTCCTGCTTCTTTACAACAGCTGCAGCAGAGGATGCAAATATAGGGGTTTTTAATATATAAGAACATACCTTCTAAGGCAAGGGGAGCCAATATGGTGTCCTCCCACCATCTCTGAGCATTGGTCATGCTGGCAAGGGCTGATCAGAGTTGTAGCCTAATGACGTCCAGAGAGTACCATGCCTCACATAGCAGCCCACTGCAATTAAGAGACAATAAATGCTGGAATATGTATACAAAAGACAATGCTAGTGTGGAGAGAGTTGTCAATTGGGTTTGATTCCAGAAATGGTGGAGCCAGCATTGTGTGCATTTCTTACCACACACAGGAAGCATGGACCGAACTAGATAACTCCCAGAATCCCTTGCAACTCTACAATCCTATAATTCTATGTGATTGTCTTATGTCCACTTCAGGAGTGCTGCATATAGTCACTGTGTTTGTAAAGCCAAGAAGAACACTGTACAGATATGATATTAGAATAAAAGGGTCTGCTGGATCAGGCCAATGGCCCATCTAGTCCAGTATCCTGTTCTCACAGTGGCCAACCAAATACCTGTGGGAAACCCGCAAGCACAAGAACATGTCCTGTGTGTGTGTGTGTGTGTGTGTGTGTGTGTGTGTGTGTACAGTGGTACCTGGGGTTAAGTACTTAATTCGTTCCAAGGTCCATTCTTAACCTGAAACTGTTCTTAACCTGAAGCACCACTTTAGCTAATGGGGCCTCCTGCTGCCGCGCCACCGGAGCACAATTTCTGTTCTCATCCTGAAGAAAAATTCTTAACCTGAGGTACTATTTCTGGGTTAGTGGAGTCTGTAACCTGAAGAGTATGTAACCTGAAGCGTATGTAACCCAAGGTACCGCTGTACTGTACGACTGCATTATGCATTCCCTCATTCAGAGCTGGGGAATCTTGTTCAACCCCAGGACTGTATTCCCTTATTGGTAAATGTGCAGTAGTAGGTGAGGCCAAGTTAAAGGGGGGGAAGCCATATCCACCCCCATACACACCCACAACACTTCCTTCCCTCTCACACGGTTATTAAACCTCTCTCTCCCTCTTCACCCTTCACTTCTTCTCTTTCTGCCATATGACTAAACTGGTGTGCTTTTGAACTGCTAGGTTGACAGAAGCTGGGACAGAGCAATGGGAGCTCACCCCATCCCAGGGATTGAAACCGCCGACCTTCTGATCAACAAGCCCAAAAGGCTCAGTAGTTTTAGTCATGCTGGCCACATGACCACATGACCCGGAAAGCTCTCTGTGGACAAATGTCGGCTCCCTCGGCCTGAAAGCGAGATAAGTGCTGCAACCCCATAGTTGACTGGACTTAACCTTCCAGGGGTCCTTTACCTTTTACCTTTTACCTGCCTTCTCAGTTGCCACCCCTTCCCTACACAGCAGTTAGGCCTGGTTTTTTTTAAAAAAGGTCCCATTCACACAAATTATTTTCAGGGGTAGTGGTAGTACATGAGGAACCACAGGCAGATTTAGAGCAGCACAACTTGTTCCCCCACACAGGGCGCAGAGGCTGCTTTCCTGCCTCCTTCCCAACGCCTAGTAAGTGCTGGGCTTTGGGAAGGAGGCACAAGGTCTCTGACAGGGTCCTAGAGTCCTTCTGCCTCTTTTCCAAAGCCTATTTAGTGCATTTGCAAAGGAGGTGGGATGGCTCTAGGATCCTGCCAGAGCCTCGTGCCTCCTTCCCAAAGCCCAGAGCCCCCCTTACCTGACTTTGGGAAGGCACCACGATTGCTGGGGGGGGGGAGGTTGTCAAATGTTGGCCTTGCATTGCAGGGGGTTGGGCTAGATGACCCTCATGGTCCCTTCCAACTCTACAATTATGTGATTCTAAAGTGGAAAGAAGAACAGATTCGCTGGTTCCTTAGTTCCAGCCCAATCATGAGAAGAGCCTCCAAACAATAATTCATCCCACATTCCATGCAGAAGATAATGGCAAATAATATACAGCTATTATTTATTGCTTCAGACTTACGACCAGCACTTTCCCCAGAGGGAGTCTGCCACAATAATAAAATGACATTTAAATTTAAAACAGCCCTAAAACACATCGCAACTGTGCTAGTGGTAAGATATTGCTAAAAGTCTAGGGAAAGAGGCAAGCTTTCCTGCCACTCCTGTGCTCTGCTGTTGGATTATAACTCTGATGAAAATGGATGGAACTGAACAGGATCAAGATCAATGCTCATATCTTCAGTATATACTTATGAGATCAACCTGATTTAAAGGGATAAATGATAAGTCAGGCTTTGCCACCTAAGATGACAAGCTTTGAATAGAATTTGGGGGCTTTGGTAAATTAATCCAGAATCAAGTCAGGGTTGTCTTTATCTCAGTGTTTCTTACACAGTGGTTCAGTTTGTTTCAGTCATGGTATGCCAAAAGCAGAGAGGAAGAAAAAGAAACTAAGGGAATGTGTCCAGTAATGAGCCCACTTATTCATCCTCTTAATTTTGTAGAATTTTTCTGAGTAAATGCAAACTTTTGCATATATACACAGAAGTAAGACCTAATGGAAATCAGCCCTGAGTGCTCACTGGAAGGACAGATCCTGAAGCTGAGGCTCTAATACTTTGGCCACCTCATGAGAAGAGAAGACTCCCTGGAAAAGTCCCTGATGTTGGGAAAGATGGAGGGCACTAGGAGAAGGGGACAACAGAGGACGAGATGGTTGGACAGTGTTCTCGAAGCTACAAAAATGAGTTTGACCAAACTGCGGGAGGCAGTGGAAGACAGGAGTGCCTGGCGTGCTCTGGTCCATGGGGTCACAAAGAGTCGGACACGACTAAATGACTAAACAACAACAACAAGCCCTAATGAATCTAATGAATCCTTGGCACATGTGCATAGGATTGCAGCCTTACAAAGCAATCCTATGGATGTCTACTAGGAAGTAAATCCCATTGAATGCAATGGGTCTTAATTCCAGGATAGGAATGTCCCTTGCCTGAATCTCAGGGGAACCACTGCCAATCACTTAGTATAGACATTAGTGAGCTAGATGGATCCAATGGTCTGACTCAGTATCGGACCCCTTCTATGTATATGCTCAGAATTCAGATTTGGGAATGCCGAGCAGTTTCTAGGTGTCCAGCTTGTGAATGGAAGCATGTGACAAACGTTCTTGCCATTTAACAGTTTTACTCAAAGCTGCAACTTGCTGGAGCACTGGTAGGACGAATGTGGAAAGCAGATCTCAACCATCATTTTACCTCTTTGAAATTCACCTACTTGGAGGTATCTTGTTCCAGATCTTTGCATTAATTTTCATTCTATTTTTTCTTCGGTTCTGAATGTTATTTATGTTCATTTCTTTTTAACGGATTATATGCATATTAACCAGAGCTAGAGAGAATCCTCATCTATCTGACATGAGACGTTCTATTAATACAGCCTAGGATGGCCTGTGCCTTTTGCTGCCACGGAACATCACCAACTCAGACAAAATGTGCCCCCCTCTCCACCACACAGCTGCCTGGCCAACTATCCATTTCCTATTGTATTACTAGGACCCCAGTCATTCCTTCCCTTTTGCTGTCAGCTCGTTTTGCATTTGATCTCTGGGTTGTTGTTGTTTTAATGCATGTCACACAATTTCTCTGATTCATCATTTTGCCAGAATCCATTCTGCATTTTAATCCTATCCTCCAGTGAATGTTCAGTCTCTTCCACTTTTGCTACACACTTTGATTGGGCTAGTCTAATCCTTTCTCAACCCTGGAGTTAATTATTGTTATTTGCATTACAGTAGCACCCAGAAGCACCAATCAGGATCATGCTAATGCAAGGCACTGCATCATACAAATGTCCTGGTTAATAGGCACAACAAGAGGTTGCAGAGATCCAGGAAATAAGGAACGACATTGGACCCTGAACTCTTGAGAGAGACTGAGTGAGGGAGACAGAGGGAGATTATCCTTACCACATACAACCTGAAAATGAAATCATCTCAAGTAACCATACAGTGGTACCTTAGTTCTCAAACTTAATTCGTTCCAGAAGTCTGTTCCAAAACCAAAGCGTTCCAAAACCAAGGCACGCTTTCCCATAGAAAGTAATGCAAAATGGATTAATCCATTCCAGACTTTTAAAAACAACCCCTAAAACAGCAATTTAACATGAATTTTACTATCTAATGAGACCATTGATCCATAAAATGAAAGCAATAAACAATGTACTGCAGTCACACAATCATTCAGTTAGTAGCTGAACTGGGTTCCACACAGTCACACACACACAAAAGAGCCACAAAAACGCAAAATAAATAGCAAAACCAGACAGACCTCAGCATAACACTCAAAACGGAAGTGTGGCACTCAAATTGGAAGTGCAACACTCAAATTGCCAGTATAACACTCAAAACAGAAGTGTGGCACTCAAATTGGAAGCGTAACACTCAAAACGGAGCACGTTTGGCTTCTGAAAAAAGTTCGCAAACCGGAACACTTACTTCCAGGTTTGCAGTGTTTGGGTTCCAAGTTGTTTGAGTACCAAGGCATTTGAGAACCAAGGTACCACTGTACTAATATCTCATCACCATGCAACACAGATATCTTTAACTGAAGATTTAATATAATGTTGTCCAGAAAGGATCCAGAAAGAATCTGATTCCACATGCCGTCCTTGCAGTTTCCTGTTTACAAGCACCAAATGCCAGGAACAAAGAAGGCGATGAACCCTAACAGAAGCCAGGAGTGGAATGCTTGCTGGGCAGCACAAGCCCTCCCTCTTCCTAGCTAGGATCCTAGGAACCAGACCTTGCACGTGCTTCCAGGAGCAGACCCTCCACCAGTCTACCAAGAAGAGTGCAGGAGCTAAAATGGGACATCCTGGGAGCCAATCAGAAGCCAGGATGGCTTCTGTCATTCGGGATGTCCTGCTTAAAGCAGGCCAGCTGACAGGTATGCCATAGCTCAGTGGGAGAGCACAAGGCTTGCATGCAAAAATCTTAGAGTTTAATCCTTGGCATCTCTAGGGAAAGATTTCTGGTTGAAGCCCTGGAGAGTCACTATCAATCAGCTTAGACAATATTGAGTGAAATGGATCTGATTCGACAGAAGAAACCTTTCTGTATTCCTTTGCTTCCAGAGGCCCACCATAAGAATTTGCAGGCACTATAGTGCAGGTGATGGTAACGTACCCATCCTGTCCAGCTCTTGGCAGCCCGTGGCTACCTTAAGGTCAGTTCTCTTGCTATTTCAGCAATTATGTCCAGGGTTCTGTTTCCAATGCCAGCTTGACACCTCCCCGCTGCCCCCATTCCCTTGCAAGCTTGTGATGCTGGGCCCACTGGCTCCCATGTTTCTGGGGACAGGAAAGCATATTTAAAGCATACGATTTCCCTCTAAGAATCCTGGGAACTGTAGTTTGTTAAGGGTGCTGGGACTTGCAGCTGGGGGGGGGGGTAAACTACAGCTCCCAATATTCTTTGGGGGGAAGCCATAACCATTAAAGTGGTATGAATGTCTTTTAAATGTATGGTGTGGATGTGACCCAAAGGAAAACTGAGAGCCCATGGCTTCAGATAAGGCTTAATGAACAGGTACAGAAGACAGAAGTCAACAGAAACAGATATTTTATTACCAAGTAAAGATACCAGCAGTCATTACGTTTTGGTTATGACAGTTTGTTCTGAGGGGGGAGATGCCAAAACAACAACGACACCCCAACCTGGTACACCCCAACCTGTGTACCATCACAACATTTTAAAATGTGATGTTATACTCTAATTGCAATTCTTTTCCATATGAAAGCATGCAGAAGAAACCCCCAGAAATGACAGAACGTCTGACAATGCTGCTCACTAACAATTGCATATGCTAATTAAATAATCCCCAGCCATCCAAATATCACATAAAAATGCAGAGTTAAAAATAGCCATCACCAGTTTTTGCAATCATAATTTATGTATTTTATTTATGTATTTCTATGGAGGTTCTGACATGCAACGGACTCCCAGACCATCCCTGTTCTTCTGGGGAAACTCTCACAGTGTGTGAGTTTATGCGCTGTTGTCTTGAAACAAGTGAACAGGCAAGACTGTAGGATTGTTAAACAGTGTTGATTGGTGACACTAAGGAGGTAGACAATTCACACATTGACTGGAACTAACCACTTAGATACTTATTGGCTGCAGGACCCCATTATTCTTTTCTAAAGCTGCTTCCAGTTGGTGGTTTATTGTGGAATTGTTGCTGTTCATGCACACAAGTGTTTTGCACTGTCCTCCTGTCATCAAAATGCCAACCCATGCTTTTGGGGGGGTACATTTTAGAGTTCATCAACACTTGGCATGGGTCCAGGGAGATTTTTCTTGGGTCCTGCTGCTTTCCCCAGGAAAGCCTGCTCTTTACTGCTGAATCAGAACAAATATCAATCAGGTCTTCTGTGGATTGGTGTTTGTTCTGATTTAGAAGTAAACAACAGGTTTTCCCCAGGGAAAGCAGAGGGCCAAAAGAAAAACCTCTCATACCCATGCCTAGAAGTCATGGGACAAGTGGAAGAAATCATGGAAGTGTAGATGAGCCCAAAGCCAGAAAATCCATTAAGTAAAAACCACCCATTATACACCCACAGTGACTGTTGGCGTGGAAGCTCATTTGGTATGGCTGGTTTGTCATATGTGTGATGAAGTTTCAGTGGGTGGTCCCATTTGCCACTCCCCTGCTTGTGTCTGCTCCTCATCCATGTCCAACCTAACCATTTTGTTTCTGGCAGCTGAAAAAATAAAAGTATGCCTATTTCCACCAATTGCTGCATGCTGAAGGCATATGGATATTTCAACAACCCAGTTCAGAGGAGCTCTTCTTTTAACACATGTGGGGGATCACTTAGAGGCCAAAATTGCAGTGCATATATTGGCACTTAATAATACACAAGTCTTCCACAAGACCTCTTTAGCGGATTTTTGGTATCGTTGGCATTCTTTTGGTATAGTTGCCAATCAAACTTGAGGAAGACCTCTGTATTTTTTATACAAACAAACAAACAAATAAACAAACAAACAAACTACCAATTGAAATGAATGAATGTTGTCCCTTCTTCCTACCCATACACAAAGCACAACCCTTCATTTTGCCCATTGGGGAACATACCGTATTTTTCGCTCTATAAGACGCACCAGACCACAAGACGCACCTAGTTTTTGGAGGAAGAAAACAAGAAAAAAAATACTCTGAATCTCAGGTGCCAGAACAGCAAGAGGGATCACTGCGCAGTGAAAGCAGCAATCCCTCTTGCTGTTCTGGCTTCTGGGATAGCTGCGCAGCCTGCATTCGCTCCATAAGACGCACACACATTTCCCCTTACTTTTTAGGAGGGAAAAAGTGAGCCTTATAGAGCAAAAAATACAATAACTAGGAATGGGTATGTTGACTCTTCTACACTTTCAGTAGGAACTTAAAAGGTGTGCATACACAGATGCAGTGTACATGCCCAGAATGGGAAAAGGTGGTGGAGGGTGTAGAATAGGCATTAAAGGGAGGGGCCAGAAACATCCTATCAAGGACTGCTCATCCATGTGGGTGGAAAGCAGGGGCTTACCCAGTGATTTTTTTTCTGGAGGGACACAGGGGTACGCATAGCCCTAAACATTTTGTGAATCTTTGTGCTTTTGTCCATTTACTGCATTTATTTTTCCCGATTTGAACTATAAAATGGTGATTTTCTTGAGTCAAAATGAGAGGACGCCTAAAAAAATTTTTAAGGAAAAAAAGCACTGGGCTTACCTATGAAATGTCAAAGACTAAATTGTGTAATTGGTTGCATGCCACACATACATAGAGAAAAGTGGTATCTTATTGACTCGTTTATGGCATAAAGCCCCCAACTGGAAGCACCCTACATCTAAGTAAAGAACTGGATGGGGTCAGCTTCATCACAGTGATTCAGAATATTGTTCTCATCACTCACTGTGGCCTATTTCCACCTACTCAAGATTCGTTTTGAAAGACTCTGTGACGCTCCTGGAGCTGAATACACTGTTTTAACATGCACAATTGTTACATAAGCCTTAAAGAACAGCGTGTCTAGGGGCGGATGATCATATAGAGTTCCTTGGCAAAAGCAAGGCGTTGCCTGGTGCCAATTCTGTGGGACTGGAAGCGGATTGTGAGTGGAGAGCATGGGAAAGAAGCGAGGAAAGAGAACCCTGAAGCTCCCAGACAATGTGTCTAACTTGGAAGTGGTGCTATCAGAACCACCAGCATTTTCCCACAGCAATGCCCAACTTTGATACTGCTCCTCGAGTTAGGAAATTCCTCCCTTCTGACGCCACTGCTCCTGAAATTGCTTTTGACCTGTTTAAACGCAGCTGTGCTTTGTGGAATAAGGGTAACTTCAAAGAGCCTGTTGTAGCCGCACTTGATAGAAATTGAGTAAGTATGTTATGCAATCAAAAACATAGATAAGAACCAGCTGGAATGCAGCCACAATGCCAAATGGGAGAAAACAAACAACTTGTGAATCAGAGCAACCTAATTTTATAGATATTTTTAATTGTCGTGACCTGTTATGCTAGCCTAGATAGACACCATGGGACACCAAACCAGGAATACATCAATAGGAAAAAGGGCAAACTCAGTACATCTGTTTTGCTGTGTATACATGCACTGCTCTGTCCATGCACCAAGAAGCCATTTCAACTGCCACTTCCCAGGACATTTTCATACAGAAATACAGATACTTGTGTGACCAACGTGCTTGATTGTTCGTTTATATTTCATGGATTGATCTCCCTGCATGGAAGTTCACAAGCCTAGGAGATATTTGAAGCAACTTCAACATTGCCTATGATCTATATGCATACATCAGAATTAAAATGGTTTAAAGTTATTTTAGGCTCGGATGCTTGCTGTGCTAAATAGTCCTCTAAAATGGAAACACCTCCTGCTCTGGATTACTCTAAAGATGGAAATTACCTTGACATACAATGTGCTTCTTTATGCATACCAGAATCTTCTGAGCTGTAACAGAGGCTGAATCATCAGTTCAGAGAAGGTCAGGCTAAGGGCAAGATTTCTTCCTTTATTCCTCTGTAGTGGGTGCATTGACTCAACCCAGTCCTCTCTTTTTCTTTTAAATTCAAGCCAGCAACTCAAAAATGTTTCTTGCAGATTGAAGTAAAATGCTTGTATGCCTTCAAAAACACATCAGCTGGTGAAGGGATGGAAGAGAAAAGTCTGTGATGTTGAGAAAAGGCCTTTTTGTTACGTTTCTAAACCCGTTAGGCTTTTCCATGTAGTATCACTGTTACAGCTTACAAACTAGCTGCTGATCAGATATGCTTGTGAAGGAAAGGAGGAGTCAACTGGACCTGTCCGCTTCCATTAAAGCAGGCTGGGGAACCTGTGACCTTCCAGCTGTGGTTGGACTCCAACACCCATCAGCCTCAGGTGGTGTGGCCAATGGTCAGGGATGATAGGGGTTGTAGTGCTGCAAAATACAGATGGCCACAGGGTTCCCATCCCTGTATTAAAATCTTAAACCAATTCATTTGGCCAATTTTGAAACAAGGCATAGCGAACATGTCAGATCTGCTAAAATATCAGCTTCCAGATAACTACTGCATATCCGGGAGCCCAGTCTCCCTCTGCATTTGGGGATGACCTGCCAACCTAGCAGTTTAAAAGCACGTCAAAGTGCAAGTAGATAATTAGGTACCGCTCCAGTGGGAAGGTAAATGGCATTTCTGTGCGCTGCTTTGGTTCGCCAGAAGTGGCTTAGTCATGCTGGCCATATGACCTGGAAGCTGTACACCAGCTCCCTCGGCCAGTAAAGCTAGATGAGCACCGTAACCCCAGAGTTGTCCACGACTGGACCTAATGGTCAGGGGTCCCTTTACCTTTACCTTTAAACCTGAAAAAGAGGTATTTGCATAGATGCCAAATTTGAACAGACATCAGGGTTTCCCAAACTTTGGTCTCCAGCTGTTTTGGGACTACCAGCAAAACCAGTGGTCAGGGATGATGGGAATCGTAGTCTAAAAACAGTTGGAGACCCAAGTTTGGAACAGACCAAAAGGGCACCCACTATCTCCTTGGTCACTACCCAATGATGTTGAGGAACGGGATGTAGCATGATATTTTGCAAGTGCACCTTTCAAAGAAGCAGGGACCATCATTGGGTCAGAACAGAAGGTGAGAATTCTACCTGTGCTTTTAGTACTAGAGTACCCAATGTGGTGCTTGTCAGATATTATTAGACTACAACTCCTGACATCTCTGACCATTAGCCATGCTGGCTGGGGATGATGACTGGTGGAGAGCACATTGGTGACCTCTGCCTTTGTGTCTGTATGGCAGGGAACAAGATGTGCATGACAATGTTGCCATAACAGGAGGCTTTATGCTTATTTTATTACATTTTTATTCCACCCTTCCTCCAAGGAGCTCAGGACAGTGGCGTAGCGTGGGGGGTGCAGGGGGGGCGGGCCGCACCGGGCGCAACATCTGGGGTTAGGGCAAATCCATGGGTTAGGGGGCGCAAATCCACGGGTTAGGGGGCGCAAATCCACGGGTTAGGGGGCGCAAATTACTTGCCTTGCCCCGGGTGCTGACAACCCACGCTACGCCACTGGCTCAGGATGACATACATTCCCCCCACCCCACAATTCCCCTCACAGCAACCTGATGAGGTAGACTAGACTGGCAGTGTGTGACTGGTCCAGGGTTACATTGTTGTTGTTGTTGTTGTTGTTGTTGTTATTTATTTATACCCCACCCATCTGGCTGAGTTTCCCCAGCCACTCTGGGAGGCTCCCAATCAAGTGTTAAAAACAATACAGCATTAAATATTAAAAACTTCCCTAAACAGGGCTGCCTTCAGATGTCTTTTAAAAATAGGATAGCTGCTTATTTCCTTAACACCTGGGTGGGAGGGTGTTCCACAGGGCAGGCGCCACTACCGAGAAGGCCCTCTGTCTGGTTCCCTGTAACCTCACTTCTCGCAATGAGGGAACCGCCAGAAGGCCCTCAGCGCTGGACCTCAGTGTCCGGGCTGGACGATGGGGGTGGAGACGCTCCTTCAGGTATGCAGGACTGAGGCCATTTAGGGCTTTAAAGGTCAGCACCAACACTTTGAATTGTGCTCAGAAACGTCCTGGGAACCAATGCAGATCTCTCAGGACTGGTGAGCTTTGAAGCTTGAGTAGGGATTTGAACTCAGGTCTCCATGGATGATGTAGGTACCTCTGTGACTTCTGGCTCCCATACCAGTATAAAATATACTCAACTTCTCAGATGCAAGTCTTGTTGACGAATGGGGCTGACTTCCAAAGACTGCAGCTTTCAAGTTCAAGCAGTCATGCCCACCAAATCTTTCTTTATCATATGGTAGACACTGGTTAGAAAATGCTCTCATTTTGGAATGTAAATGCACAAAGGTTGTGCATGGGGTAAGCACATGGGTACTTGTTCTCAGTAATGTCATAACTGCAAGTAAACAGGTTTGGGGTTGACTGGACCAGAAAGCATGAAAGACTTTATTTAAACAGAGTATAGGTTAACGCTGTCAATTATCAGTCACTGTTGCTTTGTGTGTATGTGATTTTGTTTTTCAAAGGATTAAAGCTATGATTGTTCCTTCTGACATTTGCAGCTGGATTGCACTGGAAGAACCTAACAGACCAGTACAAACCAGAAATTCATAAAGCCTCCTCTAAAACACTCACATAGACAACCCTATACCACTCTGGCTCCCTGTTTCTGAGCTTGCATCTTCCATAGGGCAGAAATCTTGTTACAAAATACAGATCAGAAGCTTGGAAAGATATTATGTAATGCTGCAGGTGTTGCCAACTGCTCTGGGTTGTGTGTTAAAACAGATGACCAGATTTCCAATCCCACAGCAATAAATTCACAAAGGGAGTCGTTGGGAAAGGGTGGATTCCAAAATAGGACATTTTGTAGGAGTTGAAATGGAAGCTAAGATTGCAGGAGAAAAGTTGACCCAACTGAACAGGTGGTAACTTGGTATTCAGTATTTGCCTATTCTGAGTAATAATTCTTAGCCTTTAAAATAATTTATTTATATTAAAAAAAAATGTGCTGCTACTCATAAAAAAATCAGAGCACTCTACAACAATTGTACATAGAGCCATGATACATATATATATATATATATATATATATATATATATATATATATATGAATTGCACTATGGTGCAACATAATATAACCTCCCCACAGACAAATCAGAGTCGATTCTCAGTACATAGCCAACACCATCTAACCTCCCTGCAAACTTTGTGCTCCCACCTGCATCCTCAATGTGTTTAGATCGCAAAGCTCAAAGCTCAGCTCTGCCCTCTGCTTCTGCCTCCATCTCCCTTTTAAATCTAATTCCTGACTGGGTTACCTCCATAAATACCTCCTCACATTCCCAAGTGGTCTCTGCATCAAAAAGCAACCTGCTAGCAACTTTCTCCACTGAGAGGCATCATCTGAATACCCAGAGCTGTTAGGAACACGGGAAGTTGTCTTGCACCAAGTCAAACAATGGTCCACCCAGCTCTTTATTGTCTAAACTGACTGGCAGCGGCTCCCCAGAATTCCAGGCAGGGACCTCTCTTAGTCCTACCTGGAGTTCCTACCCAGGACCTTCTGCATGCAGATCAGACAGGCCACCACTGGGCTACAGTCCTCCCTTCGTCAAGCCTGTCCAGGTGTTGCCTTAAGGCAGGAATAGGAAACCTGTCATCTTCTGGTTGTTGTTGAACTCCAGCTTTCATCTGCCCAACCAGCATGGCCAATGGTCAGCTGCCCTGAAGCATTTCTTGATTTTCCAAATGCTGCAAGGTGGATTTCTCATGTAATAAATCTCTCAGAGACATCTCCCCAAGCTTCATTTTTAGAAACAGATATGTCCATGATGATCAGATGTTTTACTTATTTCCTTCTTTTCATCCTGTATTTTATTCTGTGATCTGCCCTGAGATCTTATGATGAAGGGTGGTATAGAAATCTAATAAATAAAATTCTCTACCTTCTCTTTCTTGGCTTGATGCAAAACATTTTGAAAGTAAGTTGCAGTTTTAATGTTTAATTATTTTTTTAAAGTACTTCCTTCAGAAATATCAACTTGGAAAATTTTGACTTTCACCTCCATTTCCCAAACAAGCATGCTAATTACTTCAAATGAATGGTGTATCTGATTGAAGTTTCCCATGATGGCACTACGGCTGCTAATGTTGCTGCTAATCTTCGCTCACCATCATAAGGGAGGGAAGAAGTAAGACAAAAGTCTCAGGGCGGGGACCTTCACGAAAGCATTTCGACTATATAAGATTGTCTGATTGCTGCAGATTAGCACAAGCTTCTGAGAAAGCTTCACAGAGACCCACAGAAACCGCAGAGACACTGGATTTTTCATTATTTCACTTAAATCGGCTAGAAATATATTAGGACATATCTTGAAAAGTGTTGGGTGATATTAAGGAAGTAGCATCTGACGGCAGCCTACACAGAGTATTTCTGTGAGCATATGTATTACAGGGAATGTTCAACAGCCCACTGACACAAACCTCCATTGTATTATGTAACTGGCAGCTGTCACTCATTCAGTGGGTAGAATACTGCAAATACAAAACGACCATACCCAGGATTGCCTTATTACTGTTGTGATTAGGAATGGGATTGAGAATCTGTGCGCTGCCCCCCCCCCATGTGCTGTTGGGCTCCAACTCATCAGTCCCACCCAGCATGCCTAGTAGTCAGGGATGATTGTAGTTGTGCCCCACAGGAACTGGAGGGCCACCGGCTGCCCACTTGTCATCTAGACGGACCAACGATCTGGCTCAGCTCCAGGCTGCGTCAGTGAAGAGATCAGGGTGGAATGTGTACATGCCCCACCAGCTCCTGAGGGAAACTCGTTCCACACCTTGATGGTTATGCAACAGCTGAGGCTATTAGGCAGCATGACAACTTTCAATGAGCTTAAACCAGCGAACAAAAGGATGTGCGTAAAAACGGTTACGAGGCGTTTATTAACAGCTTATTCACATGTTGCTCTGTTTTGGGGTGTGGGTGTTTGCAGATGCATTGTCACTCACACTAGGGGAAATGTGCAATGTGAACAAGATCTTTCTGTAAGTCCAGTGGGAAAGCCACAGCTAAGTCAAGCATTTGCAGGTTCCCTATAAGACTTTTTGAGCTTATTAAAGCAGATTCCTGGAGGAAGAGTTGAATTTCCTAGGATTCTGCCTCTGTCCCAGGTAAAGCTTCACTTGCTAAATTTCTCTTGGGCTGTTGTTACATGCTCAGGAGAAGGGTCAGTGGAGGCTAGCCCATTAGGGGAAAGGGGCACTGCCACCCACCTCAGCTGTGCTCAATTTTGCCTAACAAACATTTTTTGCAGTGTGATTTTCCTAATTCATTTTAGTATGATATTTTCAATAATGTGTGCATTTATATACACACTTCAGTATGCAGTGGTACCTCAGGTTACATACGCTTCAGGTTACAGACTCCGCTAACCCAGAAATAGTACCTCCAGTTAAGAACTTTGTTTCAGGATGAGAACAGAAATCGTGTGGCAGCAGCAGGAGGCCCCATTAGCTAAAGTGGTGCTTCAGGTTAAGAACGGACCCCCGGAATGAATTAAGTACTTAACCCGAGGTACCACTGTATACATGTCTGTGCACAATGCTAAGCTGAAGAACTGTATTGCAAAATTTGAAGAAGTATGAATTTCAAAGCATATTGTTTTGGAAAATGCAGACTATGCAAATTTCCCTTTAGATGTGAACTGAATCAAA
The DNA here is from genome assembly GCF_964270895.1 of Podarcis filfolensis. Classification (NCBI taxonomy): domain Eukaryota; kingdom Metazoa; phylum Chordata; class Lepidosauria; order Squamata; family Lacertidae; genus Podarcis; species Podarcis filfolensis. The sequence goes on along the minus strand of NC_139607.1, from coordinate 49,048,519 downwards.
GTTCTTCCTCGTCTTGGCTCTCTGCACTCATTAAACATTCCTGGCTTTCTGCTTCTTTCATTGTTTTAAGCAGATTCTAAAGGAGGTAGAATTTCTGCAGACTGCTAGAAATCCACTGGCTTAGAGCAGAAGTGAAGGAAACTGGAAGGACTGCTAGACCAGGTCCTAGGTCAGTGTTTTGACTCTATGGTAAACTAGCAATGAGTCAACAGCACAACTAGGGGTATATCTTCGCCAATGAACACTGAGCTTGAAAGAGGGCTTAGAAGAAAAGAGTCTCCAAAGCTTATGCTTTTTACACCTATTCAATGATGTTCATAAATCATATCAAGCTACTATTACAACACTACTTTTTTTTTAGTTTAAGATTATTGATATTCTTAGCACCCACTCAATGCTCATACATTCCTCAAAGGAGCACCTACATAGGAGGAGGCTGGTTGCAGACAGTTGCCTCATGCGATTGGGAGTCTCAATCTCTAATGCCTTATTCACTCAACTATCAACTCATAATAGCTAAAGTTGCCAGGTACAACTACTGTGCTGTGGTTTCCAGAAATAAACCACATGGGTGGATGTTTCTTGTTAACGCCCCACCCCACCCCACCCCACTTAGGATCTATGGGAAAATCTCAGCACTAGGGTTGAATCAGTGGCGTAGCGTAGGGGTGTAGGGGGGGCCGGCCGCACCAGGCGCAACATCTGGGGGGGGCGCTCGCACTCACAGCTCTCTGCCCCTACCTGGCTCACTCACTCTCTCTCAGGGGGCGCAAATGACTTGCCTTGCCCCGGGTGCTGACAACCCACACTACGCCACTGGGTTGAATGGAAAATAAATGGATAAGCACGTTTGAAGCAGCTCAGCAAATTCCATCTGCCAGGCACGAAAGTGGAAAAATGTAGCAATTCTGTGAAAAGCTGCACAAAGCTTCTTAGATATGCACATTTAATTAAGATGTAATGAAAGGCTGTTAATTAAGTGGCCAAGATGAATTATAAAACTTCACTTGGGATTATGCGATACCTACAAAGTAAAAAATTCTCACTCTGTTTATACATGTGTATTTTTCTCCAGAGGATTTTAAAAAGAAACACACACTTGTATTTACTTAACTGGGTATACTGGTAGCTATAGAGATATGAAGCTATCATCTGATCCAGTGTTTTTCTGATACCATCAGTGTTTCCTTATTACTTTTCTGTTCCCATAGCCTCATTATAAGGCACGCCCTAAACAAATCTGCTGTCACTTCTTGTTGCTATGCGAGACTTCTCATTATTTTATTTTGAATCATGCTGTGAGTCTCATGTCGTGAAAAGCCAAGGGAAAGCATCCTGGTAGATGTATTTCATTTCCATAAGATGGTAGCAAGAGTGCTGAAAGTACGTTACTTTGTTTGGACAAATGTTACCTCAGTGATTCACCATCGCTGAATAGCAACGCTACTTGGAAAACTTAAAAAACACTGAACCTGTTTCTGGGGTTGCCAATTTCAAACAGCTGAGTCTTTCAACATCGGCTTGAACAAGGCAGAAGGTAGTAACTGATAAATGTTTAGCTCCCCCTGTTCAAAGCTTCATTCTCTGAATTTTGTGTTAATAACTTTCCAGTCAAACAAAATTTACAAAAATGTATATATTGGGTGGAAATGTTCTAAAAATGCTACATTTGTGAAAATAACATGCCAAAATGTTAGGGTAAGCTAGTTGCAGAATGTATATATTGGTCAAAACTGCATGCAGAAAGTGACATATTAGAAGAAATTTACACTAAAATGCTGACAAATTTCCATGAGATTAAACATATATAGATGCATACACAATTTGCTCATAGAATTGAGGGGAACTAAATTTTGCAAAAAAAAAAAAACCCCAAACAAACAGAGAAAAACAGGGACAGACTTTGGTTATCTTTCATAATATGGAGCCCTGTGCGAGGCCAAAATTTGGCACCCCAAAATGGATCTTCTCAATTATGGGTCTTCTCAGTTTTGCACCCCTGCAGCTCAGTACTCTGTGCAGTGGAACCACCCGCACCGCCCTAAATCTGGTGCTGCCAAAATTGACAAATGTATCCATCTGAAAACTGGCTCAAGATCACTTATGACTGGAGCAGCCTATGAACTGGGGACTTTCCGGACCACACTCTTAGCCACTGCATGAGTGTGGTCTCGAAAGTGGCAGCCTTATTTTAACAACCAGAGAAATGCTTGGCACAGGGGGAAACTCTGCTAGCTGCTCTGATTCTTCCCCCTTTTATTTAATTCGTTATTTAGTTGTTGCCTGTTGGAACATTTCAAATGCCACTCGCTGGGGCTTAGAAGTTTTAGCCTCATTAACAGGTAGGAAGCAAGTCTGACTTTTCTAGATCATCAAAACAGTACAAGTGTCAGAATGATTCATGTAGCAGAAATGCAGGAAAATTCCACCGCACAAAGCAAGCTGGATTGCTGCGCGTCATTTCTTCTACCACAGAGGGTTTCCCTGCCTGGCTGAATACTTTGTCAACAATCATGAAGCCCTACTTCTAAAATCAGATGAGAATAGCGAGAGTTGGAAAACATGTACATATGCACAAATACACAAACACACACAATGTTATGTGCAGCAATTTTTCAAAACAAACAAACAATGAAATTATGAATGCAGACACTGAATGCTTATGAACTGGTTAATGTATGTTCCGGGGGACAAGGCAGGCACAAAGGTAGTACTGCAGGGAAACAATACCCAATATTAGATAGAAATGAATACCCGAAATTAATTTGTGTTTTAGTTGTGAGGAAGGGGATGTAGCCAGAGGGAAGAGAGCTTTGCAGGAGCAAAATCAGGTCTCTTTCAACCAACATCCACCAACCAGCTGCAGAATCAGCAGCCTTCTCAGGTGGGGCTACGAGGACCAGAATAGATGGCACATTCCACATAGGAGAGTGTCACTAAACCACTGAGCCTCTTGGGTTTGCCGATCAGAAGGTTGGTGGTTTGAATCTGTACAATGGGGTGAGCTCCCATTGCTCTGTCTCAGCTCCTGCCAACCTAGCAGTTTGAAAGCATACCAGTGCAAGTTGATAAATAGGTACCACTGCGGCGGGAAGGTAAATGGCATTTCCATGTGCTCTGGTTTCCGTCACGGTATTCCATTGCACCAGAAGCTGTTTAGTCATGCTGGCCACATGACCTGGAAAGCTGTCTGTGGACAAACGCCGGCTCCCTCGGACTGAAAGCAAGATGAGGGTCACAACCCCATAGTCGCCTTTAACTGGACTTAACCATCCAGGGGTCCTTTACCTTTTACATATGAGTAAAGAGTGGAGGGGAATCCTTTGTGGAGCGTAAAGAGACAGCTCAGCAGGAATTAGGGCTTCCATTTATTGGAAAGCAAAATTATGGCACTTGAGTGTACCTGGAGTGGGACTTGGCAAGGTCTGGGTGAAAAGGTGAGCCCAACAAATCAAGGTGTATATATAGTTCTAAGGCAGTATATAACATAGTTAATGATTTAGAACAGGCTTCCTCATCCTCGGCCTTCCAGATGCTTTTGGCCTACAACTCCCATGATCCCTAGCTAGCAGGACCAGTGGTCAGGGATGCTGGGAATTGTAGTCTCAAAACACCTGGATGGCCGAGGTTGAGGAAGCCTGATTTAGAAGATCTTCTAGAAATCATCGAAAGACATTTTGCAGGCAAGGAGCACTGAGGCTGACAGACAAGTCCCAAGGAAAATCTGTGACTCCATGGCAGAGACTTCAAGACATATGTAAAAGATGTAACTCAAGAAAGCAAGCCATGCTGCAGACTACAGGTCAAGGGACTCTATCACTGGATCCAAAGCCTTGTGGATCTGCCAAGGGAATCAGGAAAAAGCACCTCTCCCTTTAACTCTGGCCACCAGGGCTTGGGATGAAGCGGCTGATCAGAAGCTCCATTATGCTCCACTGCTCCCTAGCTGGGGTTAGATATGTTTTGTCAGAAGTTTGAAAACTGTAACAAATAATAACTTTATTAAGGGAAAAATGGGGGGGGGGGAGGAAAGGAAAATGATTATTCATTTTTTTGTAATCTGTGGAAAGGTTAACTTCTAATATAACAGCCCAGCTTTAGAAACCTAGAGATGTGTAAAATAAAATTATTATATTTTAAAGTAAGTAACTATTCCACACTATATCTATTAAAGTCAATGGATAATGCTAGGCAGAGCTAAAACACAAGTGTTTTGATAAGCACCCAGCGCTATTAAGACATGGGGCTTGGAATCATGACAAGAGTACTGCAGAAGAATAAAATGCCAGTGGGGTTTCGTACCAAAATTATTTGTGCTTCATAATCACAAAAACATAGTGATAAAGAATAATCGCTGAGAGTTTAAACTTTGTAAAGTATATAGGTAAAGAAAACCAGAGAACTAATCAAGAAATCGGCAGCAGCAAACAAACTATTGAAAATTGTGTGTTGCAGGTTGTTGGGGAGGTTTGAAGAACAGGAAGGCCAAATAAGAATTTGACCAAAGGATTCCAATGAGGCAATCTAATCTTGAACAAAGGGAAATGTGATATCTAAAACATTACCCAGTTGAAGAGAAAGCTGAAGCAATAAATACAAAGTTGATAGTAGCGAATTATTGAGATAATAAATTGTTGTGCTATGTGGTGTGTGTGTTTGAGCAGAGGTTGGATGGCCAACTGTCTTGTATGATCTAGTTGAGATTCCTGCACTGCAAGGGGTTGGACTAGACGACCCCCAGGCTACCTTCTTTGATTTTAATCACAAGCACATGCATCTCAGACTGGGCCCTACAACATCAGAGGTGCAATTTCCAAACAGACAACCCCTTTTTGGTTTGGAAATTAAAGTGCATAACGCCAAGTTTCTTGTTTGCTGAACTGAACCATAGCAAGTAGTGTGAAGCTAAAGATCTAGTTCCATTGCCTGTGTTGAGACACTCACATGAGGGTACTTCAATCTAATTCAGCCAGATATGATTTGGAAGTGGGGTAAAATAATAAACAACCCATGATCTGGCTAGCAAGCTCATAGAAATGTGCATGGGGCAAGGGTAGAGACTTAGCCAACAAAAATAATTTTGATTTTCTTCATGAGTCAGCAGTGTTAATGTTCTTTGTGCAGGTTGCCGATTCCAAATTAGCTGTTGCTGGAAAACAAGTTCACAGCATTATTACGTCTGTTTGCTCTCCCATGCCAGAGCCTGGCTCATTATAATCTCCTCACCTCTCTCAGCCAAATCATCTGAAGTCTTTGCGCGCATACACACACACACACACACACACACACACACACACACACACGAAACAGACAGCCTTTTGCATCAGCACTATAATTTAGTAAGTTCTTTCAAAAAGAGAACTGTATTCTTTTCAAAAGAGAAAACCACAAATTAAAAAGGGGACAGAGAAGCTCAGGAAAACCCAAAAGCAATAAGTATTGTAACCCTCTTGCTCAATGACAGTACCTTCAATGCTCAGTATTCCCTTTACTGGGAAAACTTCCTAGGAAATATGGAAAATATTTGTGGAATTTGTATTGTTAAAACAGAAAGGGGTCAAACCTTCTCAAAAAGGGTTAAAATTTTGGAAAGTTGGATAATTATGATAAATAAGGGTCTTGGGGTTGGGTGCACATTTTTATTTGTATTATTATTACTTTAAGGGGGGATCCTTGTTGGGGCTGCTGTACACTTACACTCTACCCACCTCATTGCTTTGAGATTACCCAGCTTTCCATCATGCATAGATGAGAAGGATATGACTCTCAATGCATACCTGGAGGAAAGGCGTCTGTCTCGCACTTTTGACAGCCCCCACCTCCTGCCATTGTTCCCCTGCTTGCTTCATCCCCAAGACCCTGGGCATTTACCTGGCCACCTGTCAATCAACACCCTGGGCCAAACAATCCCTTGTCCATCTTGATCCTCCAACCCACAGCTGATATACTCCTTTTGAATAAATTGCTGGATTGGATTCCTGGGCTATACTGATTTCTAGGCACATTCAAGGACTGGTTGTCTTCCATGTTGCTTCGACTGTCTGGGCTAGGCTACTCAGTGCTCAAGTACCTGGGAGAGCAGGTGGGAATATGTACTGAAATAGCCAAGCCAGTGTTCAGCCTGCTGTTTCTTTAATCCCACGGAGATCACTGTGAGGAAGTAGCAGATCCCATGCCTCTTGCCCAAAGTGACACTAAGTGGGTGGCGGCAGCAGAGAGGACCTGAATGGGACCCTCTTTGCTACTGGGATTCCTTACAGGATTGGTGCTGGAGCGGGGGACACCCTTCTGTTACAGGGGCAAAAAGCTGGTATCTACCTGTCCTTTAATAAATGATGATGTCTGGGGGGTCCACAGTTTGAGGGCAACAGAAAGACAGACAGACAGAGAGAGAGAGAGAGAGAGAGATGACTTTGGGCTCTCTGTAAGTACCATAGGGTGTCGGGTGCCTCTTTAGAAATCTGACATGACAGCAGTGAACTTGGGCTGTCTGTTGGTGTTTTTACACTGCAGCTCTCCCTGTGCTCAGCCCATTTATTTGTAAGCAAACAGAACCATTAAAAAAGGCCAATAAGCTTCCAGCAACTTCCTTCCAAAGTGAGTAAACACTGAACCCATGGGACTTCCCACAACTTGGAGAAGTGGGATGAGCAACGCAATACTTCCCTACAGAGAGAGATCTGTGGAACAGAGCAGTATTCCAGGCTATAGAGGAAGAAGGAAATGCTTCAAGGTCACCAATCAAACAGCCTGGGAGAAGGGAGAACAAGTCCCACGACCAGGTTCCAACCTCAGAAGCCTTCTGTGCCTCTCGAAACAAACGTGTGCAAAACCACAACACTCTACGCCCCAGATTTAAAAGCTACATTTGCATCCATTCATTATGAGCAGGGATACTAAGAGTTAAGTTCACAGTTGGTGTCAGCCCCAGTTCCCTAATGGTATGTAGCCAAAGGAATTATTGAGCCAAAAGTATGCATTCATAGGCAATTTATTTCTGCTTATGCAATGTAAGAGGCCTAAGTGTGTGGAAAATCTAGATGCTTTGGAAGATCTTGTCCAAATTCATATCCAAAAACAGATGACATGCACAGAGCTTGCCAGCATCTCCTGTTTGACAATTGCTGAAAGTAAAAGACAAGCACTTTTTTCCCCGGCCAACACCCATTTGCCAAACCGTGATTAGTCCCCAACAAAAGACAGAAATCTCTTTCTGAACACACCTCCCCCCTCCCCCCCAGTGCAGAAAGCAGTGTTTATGCCATGCTGGCACTACAGCCCTGTCTCTAGCAATGCCACACAAAGTAATAATTATAATTATTGCCCAAGTCCTGTACACTGCATTTAGTGGCTGATGGGATGTTAGTGGCAGGCCAAGGAGGAAGCAGAAGCTGCCCTACTTACATCACCCCACAACAAGGGCAACAGTATTCGCTTGGGTAAATCTAGGTTTGCCAACCAGCCATTATTTGACAGGTCTTACGAGAGAAACTGCATTCAGGGAAGTAACCAGTATCTGGGATTAAAATGCCAGTAACATACAGAGACAGCTCAAGAATTTGCGTGTATGTGAACAGATATTTTTTTAAGTTCACTGATACTTCCTTTATTTTGCTACCTTAATGCTTAGCTTCAAAGGCCAGCCAAGAGGATGATTTGCAACATTTCCAAAAGATCCCAAGACTTTTGACAATCTTATGATGTTCCATTATTCAGGTCAGGGGAGAGCCAGTGAGAAAGGCAGAACTTTAAAACAATTCCTCCTCAACAATATGCTTCTTTCGTGTTTGGTCTGAGTGAAGTTACAATACTTAATTTATACTTCTACATATATTGGCTGTGGATTTCTTGTGTGTTAACAAGCTACTGATTTAATCACAAGTCATTTGGCATTTATGCGGCCTTCCTATGGAATTTATTAGGTGACAGTTATTGCCCCATTTTTAGAAATCCATACCGAATATAATTTTATGACATTTCTACATCATAATTCCTTTTATTTGGACTTTAATAAGAGACTGACTGATTACTATACTTGATCCCATGCATCACCTGGTGTGTTTTGTTATACTGAGTTTCACATACACAGAGACTTTATATCATTTTCGTCTCAACTCATTATGTTTCTGCAAATTTCTCCCCTAACCTGCTAGGTGTTCTTGGTAAAACTAGCTCCACGTAAGGTCCTAGGAGAGCAGCAGATGAGTATTTTTTATATCAAAAGTTGGCAACCCTCTGAAAAACCCCAAAATCCATAAAATGTTAAGCCATAATAAATTTGTTAGTGCCAGATGAATTTTAGTTGCTTGCGTTCAAGAGGATAGAACTGTACACAAAAAGAAATACCTTGTATATGTACCAATGACTGTGTGGAGACTGGGGATAGGACCAGGAAACATGGTTCTGTTTCCTTTTCCATGTATTCCATATACCAGCCTTTCCCAACCTAGCACCTTTCAAATGTTTTGGACTACAACTCCCATCAGCCTCAGCTAGCACAGTGTTTTGGAAGCTGTAATCCAAAACACTCTGGAGGACACCAGATCAGGAAACACCGTAATATTTGTGTGGGGGTGGAAAACATCTGAGGAGCCCTTCTGTTTTCCATGGAAATAAAAGAATTTACAAAAAGATCAGCTGTAAGGGAAACCCAAATAGATGTATCTTTTTTTAAAAAAACCCACACTTTTTTAAAAAAAGGATTGCAAGGCAGATCGCAAATTATTTCAACAACTGTTTATTTAAATATTAAATAAAACACAACTAATCATTTTGGTGTACATCTCTTTAACATGAGAAACAAAATGATCTTGTCATGATAAAAAATAAAACTATACATCTTAATTAAACCAATCACATAGTGTATTTAAATAATCTATTGCATTGCAGTCTGCAAAACAGTACTGTCAAGAACACTACAAGGGGAGGGGAAAGGAGACACAAACCCTGAAATGTTGAAAATGACCTTTTTCTACTTCAGAATAGTTTCAAAGCATTTTCTATAGCAATTGGGGGGGGGGCTCAAGAAGTAAAGTGCTTGTCATTGCTTAGAACAAAAAGTTGTTTTTTGTGGCCTCTTGATCTATGGTAGAAAATAAAGTAAAAAGACAGAAATGGGTGGGGTGAGGAATGCAGTTCATAAAATAACATGTTGCTACCGTTTTACGAAAATGAAGGCAACGTTGCTGCTTTGTGATGGATCTTGCTCCCACTCCTTGTAGCCACTCCTACAAACCACACACCAAACCGCTTTGCAAGTTAGCATGAGTCTGGTATTTTCTCTGCCGAAAGGCACCAGTCAGAGAGAAGGTTGTACGGAGTTATTTCCCTTCACCTTGGAGATTCCAGAACACAAAGCAGCAGCAGCAAACTGAAGACACGTCAATATAGATACTGTACACAGATAAAGAGGTTGAAAAGCCACAGATAGATCTATACAACTTTATCTCCCTCCTCACCAACACCACCACAGACAGACAGTCTTTGGCTTATTTATTTAAAAAAATAGCTTTTTTTTCTTTTTCTTTTTTTACATATATAACACTGCAGGTTGCAAGAAGCAGTAGTAGTAACTTGAAGGCACCCCTGTGTTACATTTAGAGATGGGTCCTTAAAAGTGTTAGACAGAATGAAGCTGTTTTCAGACATTTGAATGGTAATTTTGGCCAAGCTTGCTCACCTGCTACTGACAATTGATCTTCCACCCTCTTTCCCCCCGCCAACTATCTATTAGGTCAAAGGAAGACCCGCTGTGGTCTCCCTGCTCCCTGTGACATCCATTGCCAGGCTTCCACTGGTATCAACAAAAGTCGTTCTCTGGTCAGAGGAAGCAAATGCCAGGGAACTCCAAAAAGCTTATTTCAAAAGCCAAGTAGTGTATATTGTCTTCCGAGTCTTATATGTGTGCAAGCACGAACACACACAGAATATTAAAACCGCAAATAAAAATGCCTAAAATAAAAACAACAACCCTCTCGTCTATTAGTATACAAAACAACAAAACCCAGAAGTTGTGCTGTTCATCTCACTTAAACTATTTTGTTCAAAAAAGACTGTTTACGAAGAGTATCAAGTTGTGCTATCCTATTTCCTTTTGACTGTCAGTATAATTGTCACAACCTTTTGAATATTGCACGTTTCCCCAACGAGACGGTTCAGTTTGGACCCTGATAACGAAATGCATAAAAACCTCATTAGCAGCGGCATTAATTGTGTGCAGCACTGAGAGACATGCCATAGGCAACCTCAAAGCATTTGATAGTGCTTTTCAAGGGGTGGCAGAGGGAAGGGAGGTAAAAGAAGAATTTAAAAAGAAAGCTTTCCCACACCAGCACCTCTTAGCAATTCTGCTCCCATCACCTCTGCGGTATTCCATGGGCATCTCCTCATTGATGCACAGACATTTTCCTACTGTTGAACCTCACCACCACCGGAAGAGAGAAAGGCAGGAACACAATTTGTAGTCTGGTAACAGAACCGCCAGAGGACAAATTAATTGCTTCTAATGAATACAAACTACCCTTAGCTGCTACAAGTGAGAGACTAAGCAGAAAAGTTCACAGTTTCCTCTTAAGGTATAAACCTTTGAGTAAGGGAGAATAAAAAGTAAAGAGAGGTATTAGTTCCTTTAACACGAGTATAAAAACAAATAATGCGTAATAATTTTGCCATTATTCCCCTATCAACGATTAATGTGACACAAAAGCATCTGTGTTTATGTTTGTGGGTGGCGGTTTTTTCTTGCTTGTCGTCTTTAAGAAAAGAGGTAATTATCGTCTTCACAAATCCATAAACAAATATTGTGAATAGGGAGGCTCTGGTCCCTTCTTTGAAAAGCCTTCCCCTGCTACACCACAACCATTGACAGCCGTCAAAGTCTTGCATAACAGCAGAGCTGTATTGGCCTGACTTTAATACAGTACCAGAAAAGTGTTCTCCTGTGCCCTCCCCACCCCACCCCCACTTCCCTGTCATTCTTTTCTTCCAAAAACAAAAAAGGGTTTTTTTTCTCCTTTCAGTTTCTGGTTACATTTGTTCAGTGCAAGTACAGTTGAAGCCAAAAGACGCAAGTATTGCTTTTTTCTTTTAGTTCTATAAAGTTCGGGGCTTTACTAAGCCAAATGGCCTCTTCACATATTTCAAACAGGTTATTGCTTCTGAGTTTTTACTGTTGCAAAAAAATAATAAAAATCACCCATCTGCAGATCGTAGCGAGAGCAGCACACTCTTCCAAAAGAGAGATGTGTGAACCACGAGAACTGGAGAGCAGGAAGGGGGGCGGGGAATCTTATTTGACTAAGACGAACTTCCCCATCTGGGTGGATGTAAGGTCCTCCATTTCAAAGTCCCCATGCTGCAAAGTAACTGCATCATAGCTCGGAGATTGCACAGCAAAGCCATTCTGCTGAGAAAACATGGAGGCGATGGGGGAGACATTGCTACTGATGTGCAGGTGGGTGTCTAGGAGGTGAGCAGCTGAAGTTACTGGAGAAACACTGACTCCAAACAGGTGAGGCTGGAGAAACTGGGTGTTGCGGAAGGCAAACTCTAATGAGTTCTCGCTCTGCAGTTCGGACAGGGGAAAGGAACTGGATGCTTTGCTTCCTGTAGTGTCAGGCATGAGGATGGTGTGCGACTGGGACACCTGAGAAGGTTGGTGACAGGCTGGCTGGTGATGTTGTAACTGGAGCATTCTGGATACAAGAAAGAAGAGAGTGAAGAAGTTATCCATTTTTAATATGCTTCCTCGGGGTTGTTCTCACATTACAGCCTCTGTCCCTCACACCTTGGCATTAGAAGCATTTGTCTTTGCAAGTCATGACAGCGGATTTGGTGGGGGGGGGAACATTCTTCTGCATGACTAAGCCATTGGTACAGAGTCTCCCTTGTGGGTTGCAGCCCTACACAGACATTCCATCTCTATGTGTGTGGTGGGAAATGGGGATCTTGCCAGCTTAGCCCATCCCATCCTCCGTGGTGTGCTTGCCTCACCCAAAATGCTGTTCGCAAGTTTAGCTATGTGTGTATAACCCAGCATGCACAGATCCTACCCACACCACCTGGAGATCTGAAAATCAAGAGGCACAGTTCAGTGTGGACTGAGCTTATGTGGACACTAGGCTCTACATAGCCCCTGTACAGAAGAGGATGACCCGGGGTAGGGCTGGTGTGATTTGCATCCCAACCATGCACACAGTTTGGATATCTGCGCAGGACTCTGTGTGATGCAGAAGCAATGTAAGATGCTAAAAAGTATCCTTCCATGCCTGAAAATACTAAGAACGAATCTTATGACAACAGCTGGAATTCCTCCCACCCCCAATAACAATAATAACAAACCCATTGAAACCAGTGGGCTTCAGTTAGCCCTGGCTAACTTAAGCCCACTGATTTAAATGGGTCAACTCCAAGAATGACTTAGTCAGACGCAACTCATTTATGTTTAAACCTGAGCACCGTATATCGCAAACTGATGCTTTAAATGGAGCTAGCAATGCTAGCATCAGATCACACATCCTGTCCCAAAAGTGATGTGGAAAATAAGCAGCTCGTCTGTTTTCAATGTGAAGGCAAGGTCGTGATATACTAAGCTACTGTTACAATAGCCAGTGTACTGTTCTCTCACCTCTGCTGCTGAAGCACCTCTTCAAGGAGGTTCCTGCTCTCTCTGCTGCTTACACCACTGCCACCATTTCCCCCGCTGCTGTATACGCAGGCACTCTGCTGAGAATGCTGGAAAGGACTCGTGCCGTTCCGTGCTACCCGAGCAGACGAGGACTGGCACACCTGGCGAGCAAGCCCTTTGATTTTATTCAGTCCCAGAAAACCTTTGGCTCTAGCATTCTTCCGTAGCTGCTGTCTAAACGCCTTCAAGCCTATAAAGCAAAGAAGAAGAAGGAGGAGAGTTATAAATCTACCATCATTACATGTTGACATTGTCTTTGGACACACACATTACTTGCACCTACTACAGATCTGCTGCAGCTCATTTCCTCACCAATCAGAACCTCGTACAAGAGCCACAGAAGACAAATAGAACCCAATTGAATCTGCCAAGCAGCTCCTCTTTTCCCAACTTGCATATCTTATAAACTGCACTGTTGCATTTTCAGGTTATTTCATGGGATGGGCAAATAAAATGTGTGCAGATGGTCTGCGCTAATTTTATGATGAAAGCAGGAGTCTGGCATATTGATTACAGAACTACAAAAAGCGACTACTTGATGTATCTACTGTGTGTGCTTATGGACTGGTATTGCTTACATAGCAAGGAAATAATTACCTTGAGTTAGTGAGGTATCAGATGCCCTCCTTCCTTCCTGGAAGCTGACCGGCAACAGAGAAGCACCACCCAGACAGCCCTGAGCCTGCAATACTGGTGTGTCCGAATGGGAAGTCGGAAACGATGATGTAACTCTGGCTGTCGCTGGGTGACCAAGCATCATCTGATCTTCCAAACAGTTGCTCAAAGCCACAGAGCCATCATTTGCTGATGAAGTGAGGCAACTGTCAGAACTGGTTCCTTCCGTAGGGCTTGCGGAAGAGGAAATGACTATACCTACAAAAAGAAGCAGATGGGTTGGAAGAGACCGCCTGCAAAATGGATACAGGAAGTTAAAGAAGAGTGTTGGAAATAAGATTACTCTCCCCACCCAAAGAAAATCTACCATTAACCGAAGCCTCAGACCACAACGCAAACAAGTATAAAACTCACAAGGCTTTGTACGTGGCAGGCGTGCCATCCCAGTTATAGCAGCAATGTAGTCTTGTAGGGTGATTTTATTGCTAAAGCAAGTAATAATACAGTAGGGGATCCTTGCTCTATCAAGTGCAGCTGCAATAGTTATCTTGGTTTTAGGGCTTACATGGCCTTTTCCAGGGGACAGGAGGAAGGTACGGGAATAGTGTTGACACTATTGTGGGTTTGTGTGGTGTGTGTTTAGTAAAGGTAACACACAAATCATGGCAGGTTCTGTAGCTTACCAGGAGGGAGAAGGATGTGCTGGGGAGGTTAACCCGCCAGTGTGCTTGCACTGCACTGACCTCCCTGCCATCTCTTCCCTCTCCTCCCTGGAAAGCAACATCAACCTACCAGCCAAGAAGCTAGCATAGCTGGCTAGAACTCCATGTCAGAGGCAAAATATCCTGCTTCCAAAAGCCATGGAATACAGCGAGAGATGCAAACTGTTCACTAAGCTTCAAAAACACACCCCATAGCCACTGAAGATAGGTACCAAAGAGTGAAAACACACAATTTCCAAAGAAACTAAGGTGGGGAGGGAATGGGAACAGGGAAGAATAAAAAAAGTAAATAAAACAGTTAACAAAAACTATGGTCTGATGTTCAGACTTGCACTTTTAAATTAAATGGTTACATGAAGTGCTCTATTGTTTTGGGGAGCAACAGAGAATGAAGAGAGAGGGAATTAAAAGGTTTTAAGAGGGCATGGCTAGGGAAAGAGCCTGTTTTGCTTGTCTCAAGAAAAATAATAGGAAATGGCTTTATACAGAGTCAAGTAGCATTGCCTACAATGACTGGCAGCTGCTCTCCAGGGTTTCAAGCACAAATCTCTCCCAGTTCTACCTGCAGACTTCCAGGATTGAACCAGAAGCTCTGCTGCTGAGCTATTGTATATTCTCAATGGTGCTCATACCACCATCTTCCAACTATGGGAATCCCAACTATGGGGCTCATATATTGACAAAACGTTGACAAACACTGCAGCTACAATGCTTAAATAAAGGAAATTCTCTCTACAAAGATGATCATTCTTGGGTAAATGTCGTTCAGATTTCCAATAACCATTACATGTTTATTGTGCACTGGAAGGAAAAGCCCCATTCTGGAATAGGCCTGTGAGAGTTACTTGGCTGTTTGGCTCCAAATCCAAATGTTTTAAATAGCCTACTGTGAATACATGCACTAAACAGAGGCACAAAAAAACTGTGGTGTCTGTCAACATGTTGTTTAAAGCACAAAAAGGAAACACTTTTCTACCCTCTATGTATATCCTGTGGTCTGCCCTTCTTGCAAACACTTACATGGTGGAGAACACTGATAAAAATGAGTTGTCACTTCAGCCAGCGTGTGCCTTCGGCTTGTGTTGATGGGGAGGCGAATGGGGTTGAAGGCTTTAATTTCCTCCTCCAGCTCTTTGTCTTGCCTGACCTCCTCACTGATGGTGGTTTCCAGGAGGCTGTTAGGAGAGATTGAGCGATTCCGAAAAAGACTGTTGAAGTTCGGGTCCACGGGAAAGAACATAGGCTGAAAGGTCAAAAAATACAGGAAGTGATAGAGTGCCCTTGTTTGGTTCTTCCCCACATTCCTCTCCCCAACGATCCCTTCATTATCATAGCTGATTGGGTACCCTGTGTATTATGCCTCTATGATATCCTTCAAGGGATTTTTTATTCAGTTTTATGAATTTAACATGGGAGTGCAAAACAAATAAAAAGATGGATGGGGTGGCTATTTAAATGCATCCTAGACCTTTTTGCCCCCAGGTGTCTCTCTCTCTCTCTCTCTCTCTCTCTCTCACACACACACACACACACACACACACACACACACACAGGCATGCACACTTCCTTCAATCAAACATGAAGTGAGGACGCTAGCAGCACCAACCTGTAATGGGTTGTTTATGTCACAATCCATTTCTGCCTGCAAGGGCGACTGAATCAGATTCTGGGGCTGCTGGTAGAACAGAGATGATCTCAAGGTCTCGCTGGCAAGGCTGTCCTGAGGCAACTGAAGCCAAAGAAGGATTGAGAGAACAGTCATTACCAACCGCTCTTGTAACTAGAACAAATACATTAAGCTTGAAAGGCTGCACGGGTATGGATCAATATGAAAGGATGAATTAATTTGCTCTTCAATAAATACATATCCATACAGAGTTCCAAGTAATACAGAGGTTAGGACATTGCACAGGATGCAGCTCCCGTCTGCTTAATGCTTCACAGACGGAGATTTCCTGCAGCCTATAGTTTTTACACTTGTATAATTCATTCTACATCCTCCTGAGTGCTTGCAGAATTTTGGTTTTAAACCTGAAGCAAGCCACGTTTCCTGTCAACACTGAGGACGGGTACAAGAGACCTCCTCCCCACCCGCTTCCTATCCCCTGCTGAAAAATGTCCTTTGATCTCAGGCATAAAAAGAAACATGAGGAAAATGCCACTCTTGGTCACACAAAATATAAGCTACTGCCCCAGAAGCAGAATATGCAGCAGAATATATACTTCTTAAAAGGACAGAGAGGAACTGGTGTGACCTTATGAAGGACAGCGCATCATCTTACCTCAATGTTGCTGAAGTCTGAGCTCCTTGGCCTTTGCTGACGGCTGCTTACTGGGCGATTTGACAACTGATTGCTTCGGTACTCCTTGAGACGCTCCAGGAGAAGGTAATAAATTGCAGCGAAGTGATTGTAGCTGCTGTTTTGTAGAGACTAGAGGAGACAGGAGAGAGAAAGGCAGCTGTTAATAGATTGCTTGGTTCAAAAGGGGAGTGCCACCTCTTCGCTAAAGGTCAGAAGGTCAAGACGCGTTTACTTGGAAGAATGAGCCCCCGAAATCAAGAGGGATTCTACAAAATGATGCATTTAAAATAGAGGGGTTGGGATGTGTGCATTATCAGAAGCAACGCAAGCCCACTCTCAGAAGACAAAAAACCTTGGTCATCTGTGCTTTCAAGTTACGTCTCATATGTCCCATATTTCCCTCTTATCAGCCAGGTATGTCTGCAGCCTAATAATTCAGTCTCGTGTCTATAGTGCCATATTTGAGAAGCACCCTGCCTGGTTTCCAGATAACGTGGAAGAAATTCTACCAAGCAACACACCACTTTTTAGCACCACCACAACATGGGACACCATTTTCAAAATTTGAAATCTAAATGGGAAACATATTACTCTTTCCTATAGAGCACAATGTCTATTCCAATATTTTATAAGGGACAAGGGCTTCTCAGATGCCAAACATGTAGCTAAGGGCTCACCTCAACTGTTCTCTGCCTATCAATCCCAAGAGTATGCATGATCCCAAGGACTTGTTCGTTGTAGTCACCCAGGTTAGAGTTGTAGTTATGCATGGAGAATGACAAAGACTGCTGCTGCTGAAGGGAAGGGTCTGCTTGCATCCACTTGTGCTGCTTTATTTGGGCAATTGTGATTCGCTTTGTGGGATCTACAACCAGCATTCGTCGAATCAGCGTTTCACAATCTGTTGAAAGACAAGATACAAAACCGAAACATGAATATAGATATTAAGAGGCAAGACACATCACTGAAAGCTAAACTAGTGGCTACTACTTTTTATCCTTACCCATAAAAGAGCACCAAACAACTGTCTGATAACCTAAGGTAAATCTATCTTCATGGCTATTTTGCAATTGTATCACATACCACTCAAAAGAGTTTAAGCTGTTTTTGAGTCTATATGCTGAAAAAGATGAAAAATTAACTTGTTCTTTTTTCCACAGCATGAGCAAGATGTAAGTTATTGGGGAACTGTAGCAAACTGTCAATATTTCAGTCTTTGACAGAATGCCCTAGTTTTAATGACTGAATGAATTTAAAATAATTTTTAATATGCCCCTTTTCATTAAATAAAATATAAGCCACTACAGCCAGAGTGTCATCCTCTTCTACACAGATATGCCTTTGTGCATGTCAAAGAAAATCTGCCTGGGAAACGTATGTTTTCACTATCAACATAGATTTAAAGGGTTCATCTAAACACCAAAAACAGGATTATGCAAGACATAAGCTTTTATCTGGAAAATATGGTTCAAAACCTAAAAATCTAATAAATAACTAGAAAACAGGAAAGGAATTGTGGATTTCTAATGCCAGAAAGGTTGGTAAACACACCTTGTGACATGAAGTAGGGAATGCGGAATCGTCCTTCGAGCACCCTTTGTCTTAAAGATGGCAGATTGGGTCCATCAAATGGCAGAGAGCCACAGACAAGGACATAAAGCACAACGCCAAGGCTCTACCATGAAATAAAAACAGTGCAATACATGAATACCTGAAATGCAGTCAGCAAAGCCTGTCAAGCATCACCATCTTGGAAAATTAATACACAACGAGAAATCTAATACAGAATGCAATACCTACCCATATATCAAGATGTGGACCTTCATATTCCTTTCCTTCAAAGACTTCAGGGGCTGCATAAGGTGGGCTCCCACACCATGTAGAGAGAGGCTCTCCAGATTTGTAGAAGTTTCCAAACCCAAAGTCTGTAGAGGAAGATAAATGAAATATTCCTTTAAATTTTTAAAAATACACTTGTGATTAAAGCAAGCAGGGGCACTGCAAGGGACCTCTATGTATTTGTTTTGTTTTTGTATTTCAATATTGGATTTTATTCTTTTATTTATTATGAGCTGTTCAGAGAAAGTATGTCACTGAGCAGCTTATATAAATCCAGTAAATAAATAAATTGCACCTATGCTTCTTTGCTAAGTATTATATATAATCCATTCAGCAGGTTCATAAACATAGAATTTCAAAGGTTCTGTCTATTGCGGCATCACACAAAGAAGTTGTTCATACAAGGATTTCATGAAGCCCTACTAAGTTTTTTAGTGACATCATCTGTGCAACCATTCTCACCTGCAAGCTTGATGTTCATGTTAGCATCTAACAACAGGTTCTCCGTTTTGAGGTCTCTGTGCACTATATGATGACTGTGGCAATATTCTACAGCTGAAAGGATCTGCCAGAACTTCTTCCGTGCTTCGCTCTCACTCAGGTGACCATGGGAAGTCAAGTGATCTGCCAAAGACAATGACAAAAGGGTCAAATACTAAATGCCACGGACAAACTTCTCCTTTGACCCCCAACTAGACTTTCCCCCTTCAGTGTTGTGACCTTTACTTTGGATATCTAAGCATTAGGATCGAAATCTTCAGCTTCTGTACCCTCATAAAACAACACGCCCACAAAGAAATTCCCATTATTTGGACTTCAGCTAATTAAGGAATTCATTTATATCAGGCTTTGCAGCCTAGACCAGACAAATACTTGTCTGTTCCAAGCACAGTAATTCTGAAGTAGAGTGTAACCCATATAATCCTATGTCTGTAGAAGTCTACAGATAAACAAAGCCCACATTTATCCGAATGCTAAGATGCATGCTCCTCACCCAACATTCAAGTTACCAAGGAAGTGTCTACTGCTATGCTTTGATAAGAACTTACCAAACATTTCTCCATTTTTTGCAAATTCAGTTACAATGTAAAGCATATCTTTTGTCTCCATAACCTAATAAGGGTATAGAGGGAGAGGAGAAAGAGAGAAGGGGGGAAAAACCCAGAATGCATTAAAGATACAGGCCTTGGAAATATTTAATATACTTTGAATATCAAATGCATTTGCTCCACAGAAAAGAGCTGAATGAAAAGACCAGGCTTCCCTGCATGAACCTAATATTGTTTCCATACAGAGATACTTCAATAGCATCCACCTCTTCCTTCAATGTCCATAATTTATTACATTAACGTGTATTAACTACACAGGCGTATCATGTTATTTAAGGACAGTAAACAGGACTCATGATCTCACTGTTAGGAAGCAGGTGACCGACACATTCAGAAGGTGGAACAAAAAGCAAACAAGAACTATCCAAGCGCCCCATTCACACTTGGTATTGTGTAGGTTTATTCACTCAGTAAGTTACTAGACGTGCCTGTCTATCCATAACAGCTTCCTCTGTGTGCACAGCTATTTCTCAACATCCATCCACACTGAAGTGTGAATGGCAATTTCAGTATCAATTTACTTCTAAAAGGCAGTACCGCCTGCAAAATAAGTTTAAAATGACCTAAAGCATTTTTTTAAAAAATGGTTCAAATTCTTTCAAAAAAATAAATTTAACATGTTGCTCCCCGAGACTGCCTCTCCTGCTTTACAGCATCAAATGATAAATATAAAACATTTGTCAAAGACAGCTCTCCCAAACAACTCTGTACTTTCTGGTTCAGTAAATTCTGGCTTACAAAAAAGGATTAAGAACCACAAAGCAGCATCAGTGTCTTTTCAGAAACTATATTTTTTAAGATTCTGCAATGAGGTTTGAATATCAAAGGCAGAGAAAGGCGCTTTCATCCCACATATAAACATAATGAAAAATATAAATTTTAAATATATATATGTAGAAAGAAATGACAGGAAAGAGTAAGACATTTAAAATGTTCTGGGAAAGAGGCCAATTGGATTAAAATTAGACAGTGCTGTTGAAACTAAGTCAACACTATTCTTCCACCCCCAAACTGGCATTTCACCTAATTCCTGCAGCTCAGACTCCTCCACCAAAGGGGAGCATCAAAAAATGAACACAGAAAAGACATGTAGGTAGGAATACTGTCCTCTCCTCCTCACAAAAACAGCTTCTAAAAACACTTTTCAGGTTCAGCTGAGTAGCCTAATTCAGCAATGAGAGGATTTAAACAATATTCAATGCCTGAAATATTATTTTGACCTGGACTATTTTATAGAAAGGAAATAAAAATTATCTGTCAGGTAGGTAGAGTGATGACAAATAGACCTAAATATGTGTTACAGCAGTTCGTATGGCAGCCATATATGTGTACTTTAAAAATAATACCGCCACCAAAACAAGTTTCTCACTGGCTCTGCTTTTCATATTTGCGAAGCTTATCCTTGCTCATCTTCCCAAAGATAAGATGTATTTTCTAGGCATCTTATATTATGGCAATTGTTACTGTACACTGAACTTAAGAGCAGCTATATTCTTAAGCCACGTTAAACATTTTCTTCTTCCTTGGACAAGAAGTCACTCATCACCTTCCTCTTAAATCCATAAGGTGCTCTTTAAGATGATTAAGAGGAACTTCCACCAAACACTAATTAGATATTTAGCATTTGTAAATTCAACTCTGCTCACCAGATGCAGAGTACATCAGTTTTTGTTCTTTTTTTAAGGAATGCATGTGCTGAAAATACAACTGAGCTAGAACAAATTGCATAGTATTTCACTGTGGCTTTTGAAGTTCCCAAAACCAAGATTTTAAGAAAACTTCCAAGTGACAGCCTGACCCTAAGCACATTTACTCAGATGAAGCCCAATTTCAACTAGTAATTCAAAGAATCAGCACTGTAAGTAGAGGTTTGATTATGGTTTTGAAAATTCTATAAGCAGAGAAGTATTTTCATCGTGTAAAAGCACAAGGGATTTTAGTTATGTATGCCTACCCAGCACACCTAGCACATCAAATGATTTACAGTCACATTTGAACAATTTATAACTGTTTGAACTGACTGTGAAAACGAAATAACAACCTTGCTAAATATTTAGATATGAAATACTTTGTCACTTTGTTCCAGCACTGTTTAGAAAAGTAATGTTAATTCATTTCCTGTTGGAAGCATGTGCATTTTAAGATCATTAGCAGCCAAAGCCATAAGGATAAGTCTAATAGCCAGGTAGTGATCAGAACTTATCTCTTACCTGATACAGCTTGATAATGTGGGGGTGGTTCAAAAGCTTCATAATCTGAACCTCTCGATAGATTTTCTCCAAATTGCTTGAATCTAACCGTGTTTTGTCAATAATTTTTATTGCAACCTATAGTTTCAAGAAAACAAACCCAGAACACTTGTAAAATATGGTTTTATACTACTGCACAACATACAAGTACAAATAAAAAAATGTTTTGAAAAACGAATCATATTTGAGAAAGTTAGGGGAAAACAATCAACAAATGCAATAATAACACAAAGACTCGTTCATTGACTATCCATTTCATTGGAACCAACAGGACTTGTAAACAGGTAAAAGTGAATGCAGCACATTTGTAAACATGTTTACTTAGAAGTGTCACTAAATTCAACTTACTTACTCCTTAAACTATGCTTAAAGACGGCTACACTTTGAAATCAAAGTGCCAGTCACTGAATTTAACTAAAATGGCAATCACTCCTGATGTTCCGTGTTTTATAATATATTGTCTAGTCCAGATTCAAGAAAATAGATCATAGGTTGACTTAGAAATTCAGCATATATAATTAAACACTCTCTCTCTCTCTCTCTCTATATATATATATATATATAACAATTTTGAAGCTTTCAGTGTTTTGATCCAAATCACATATCCCACTAAAGTTCTAGAAAGGTAATGTAAGCTGGAGTTGCACTACACAGCTTATTTCAAAAACTGACAACTACCTAGGAATATCAACTAAGACACCATGTCTTCAGTTTGTTTTAACTATGTCAACAAAAATAATGAAGAGAGCACTAATCACCAATATTTCAAATTCATTTTGAAGTGATTTCAATGTGCAAATTGAACTGCTGCTATTTTAACTACATTCTATTATACAGTCTACTCCAGGGAGTTTCTCTTAATGTACCTAGTTTAGTCCTTATCTGTGGAAACAGAAAGCCCCACAGAGGAATACTACCAGTTCTTTACAGTTGATTTTCTATACAGATCAAGGCAGCAAACATCAACACACCCACCTGCGTTTTGGTGACTCTGTGTCTGGCCAGTTTTACTACAGCAAAATTGCCTTTTCCCAAGGTCCTCTCAATATCATAGAATCCGACCCGAAGAGGCCTTTGCTGGCTGTGGCTTGAGGTGGGGACAGTTGTATAATCTGACATGATCACCATGGTTTGATTTTGGTGGGTGACAAATGCTATTTAGAAATGTCTACATAAGCCTTCCTCTTCCGAGACTGGAATCTGCACCTGCAAGACGACAAATAAAGTTCCAGTGAATTTTTCAGTGAATTATAATATATATATATAAAATCTGCCCCACTGAGGCTCTACCAAATTGCCTCAAACTTCAGAAGTTAGTCCTGAGGACTTTTCAACTTGGAGAAAGCGCAACTGACTCTTTCAAAGCTTGCCTAAGATGACTACACAATAAAGGCAATGAAAGGTACTTTTGCAGCTTAAAAAATTAGCACTAAGTAGCAGAAAAGTGCTGGGCAAGTTCTGTCTAGGATGAGGGAAGAAACCCGTTCCAGGATCATCTGAAAAACTAACTTCTGCGCCCGATCCATTCAAGTTCCACTAACAATGAATGGGACGGGAACTGGGGGGCGTTAAGACGAGCGCCGCGCAAATCCCCTACGGCTTGGCGAGTCTTGCAGCTTGGGAACGTCGCCTGGACTATTCACAAGACGACCGTCATCTATACTATATACATATATACGAATAGACAGAAACGCTCCACTAAAAAGCTACCATGGGGCTGCAGCAAGGGCTTCCCTCAAAGCAGCCGCCGTCCCGGGAGGCAGAGAGAGACTAGGCTACCCAGACTGTGGGGAGCCCGGGAATGCCCCCGAGGATCGAGCATAAAAGCCACGAGGCGGAGGCGCCGCGGGAAATTCCCCTCGGAAAACTTGCGCCCCGAGTCAGCACAGCGCCGGCTGCGAGAGTCTCCCCGCGCGCCTCGCTCTCCGACTCTACCTTGCGCTAGGCGGGCTGGCTGGCGGGCTGACTGCTGCCGCCGTCGCCGCCTCCTGCTCCGCGCCCGCCCGCCTGCCTGCCTGCCAGGCTCCCAGGCTGCTGCTGCTGCTGCTCTCCCTGCTGCCCTCGCGCTCTGTGTGTGCCGGGGCCAGAGGAGCACGCGGGAAGCCCTCCCTCCGCCCCCTCCGAAAACCGAGACAGGCCCATTGACGTCACTTTGACGCCAGAGCGACGCGCGATCAAGCGCGAGGCTGAATGAGAAGGGAGAGAGAGACATCCAGCCGTTGCCAAGAGACGGGCGGCTCTGACGCGCGCCCAGATGGGCCCGTCGCCCTGGAGATCGGGAAGGTGGGGTGACGTTAGCGCCGAGGGAAAGGGAGAGGGAAGGAGTGAGAGGAGGAACGGCCCTCCCCGCTCGAACCGCACCACGTGACCGTTTGTTATCATTGCAGGGGTCGCCCCCTGTCGGAGCCGCAGCGCCTCCAATTAACCCGTCCGGCGCCGGAACTCAGCCTAGGCGCTTTCTCTCTTTTCCCCCCCTTTCCTTTGTTAACCCCTTGTGCCCCGGAGCCCAGTGTGAGATTGGGCGCGTGGAAGCCTACGGACTCTACTACGTGAGAATGTAAGAGACCGTGTGCAAAGGGCGGCCGGAGAGCGGGGCTGCTTGGCAGTTAACGGTCGCACGTGCGCCGCCTCACCCGAGACCCCGATTAACCCCGTAGGCGCCAGTGGGGCGGATTTAACCTCTTGGCCGACGCGGCGAAGCGAGGCGGGCAGGCAGGGCGGTGTCGCCCCATCCATGTGCACCGAAATAGGATTAGGCAGCTTCACGCACCGGCACCCAAGGCAGGGATTAAACCTGGCCGCGGCTCTGAGAGGCTAGGCTGGCAGGAATGGCCTCTCCTCAGGGGCAGCCAGGGGCAGCTCGGCTCAGCTCCTCGCCCGCCCCGGGGGGATGAGGCCTGTGGGGGGTGATCGCCGGGCTCTCCAGGCGGTTGAGGGGGGAGGCGCCTGTTCAAAGTTGGCTTTGAACCCCCCTCGAAAAGGGTCCGAGCTCTCGGGCATATACGATTTATTTTTTGTTTTGCTTTTTGGAACCACGTGTCAAGGGATTTGGAAGCCGCGTGTGTCAAGTGACCCTCGGGGCGCTTAAAATCGGACCAGAGAGACCTCGGCTTCTAAAAGGGCCCGAGAAGAAGTGTTTTTCCCTCCTCGCGTCTCCCAATAAGGGATGGAGAACAAGGAGCCTCGGCGGCGGGCGAGATATGGTCGAGGATCCCTCGCGCCCACAACTCCACGAAGATGGGGTTGGCGGCCACCAAATTGAAAACAACAAACGTACTCCCGTCTCGAAACAGTTAAACGTGCCTTGTAGATCCAATGCTTCATTTTTTATGTGCTGCGTGCACAAATAATAAACGGGCTGCAAGCAAAATCCCCGGCGTGACCTTGACAGTTTGTCCTGCCTGGATTCAGTTTGCGTGGGTCACCTTGCCCCAACTCCTATAATGCCATTTAAATTGGCCGAGAGCTCGTGCAATGTGGCAGCAGGCCAGGAGTCCAAAGGCTAGTTTCAATTGCCCGGAGTGGAGAAGAATGCAGCAAAACCTCCGAATGAGAGTGGAGAATCACCCCAGCCCAAAATTTAGCCATCAGCAACGTCATTTTGGGGTGAGGTGATGCGGAAGCTGTGGCTTGGTAGAGAATTCTGTATACGTAAATGTATATACATACATACATATGTAGTCAACTCAGTTCCATGGTTTATGGCATGTGCTCCCTCTATGCGGCTCCAGCCAATTTATACATTTTTCATTTCATTTGGGGGTTCCCCCCTCCCTTTGAATTATTAGCATAATCACAACTATATTTAAAAAAAAACACAGAAGGAACATAACAAAAATCAGGGAAATTTTGAGACTGAGACAAATTGATATATAAATGTTATATAAAAATTACTATGGTGTTTAAAACAACAACAACCAACTAATATCCTGGACATATTTTTTCTTAGAGAGAAGGAGAGGTCAATATCTCATTGCTTAGCAGTAAAATTTAGGTAGGAATTCTGTGCACATTTACTCCATGGAAATAAAAATTAAAAAAATCATTTGTACCCACTGCATGGTTCCTACACAGCTGTCTTCCAGTGAGCCCAAAGTTAAAATTAGGTTGCAAGGACAAGAGTGTAGGTGTGACAGAAACAAGACATGGCCTTAGCAGAATAGACATCTGGGAGTTTTGAGTGTTTGGGCTGCTAGACACAAACTTGATCAATGACCTTGGACTTTACTTGACCTGTCTTTGTGATGGAAGTGATGAGATGTACCTGTTCAGTGATGATCAGTTAGTGTCTGAACAGTGCTCAAAGAACCTCATGTGAAATAACAGGTGAATATTCCTGATTATTAGGAAACAAAACTCACTGTTCTCACTGAAGCACTTGAAACCTAACAAAACAACATGTACAAGCACAGTGGCTACAAATGTACAATTCCCTAGAAGTGATTACGGGTGAGATACATTGTGATAGGCTATGTTTCATCCCCTTGAAACACTGGCAAGAGACTGTCCTAAACAAAGTTACACCTGGAATAAGGCAGGAGTTTACTGTAGTCATAAAATAAACGGATTTGTCACCTAGGAATGGATGGTATTGAGCAGCTCAGCATAACTGGTAAAATGATCTATTATGGCACATTACACAGGAGTGAGGCCCATTGGAGTCTTAGGTTTATCCTGGGGACCCTTGTAGCTTTCTAGAATTAATTCCTTCAAGTGGGGCTTGCAACACAGTGTTACAGTGTGGAATGTTGCTGTTTAGTGTTTCCATTGCATCCCAATTCCATACCTTCCCCCTGATTTCCCCCGCCCTGCAACCAGCTTGCACTTCGTGCCCACTGAGCTTGCTCAATCTTCAATGGGAAATTTTGTGTGGTGTTATATATGGAGGAACACACTTGTGCTCAACTCCAACTACATTAAATTATTTCATTGCTCAATTGAGGTCTATGGGAAGCTCTCACTTTCTGATCCTCACAACATAAATAAATAGCTCTTGGGTGAACCAGGACCTATTCAGACGAGATTATTATTATGTATACATCATATGTGTATATGTGTGTGTTTATCCATCCTCCTGTTCCAGCCACTCCATTCAGCCACTGTTCTGTCCTTCTCTCCCACCCAGTTAGAGTTTGTTTACTCTCAGCCTCTCAGTATTCCATATTGAATTATTATGGTTGGGGTAGGACCTTGAGGTTTACCCCCTGCAACTTTTTGCAATTGTGCATATCTCAGGGTTCTCCAGGGTCTGCTGGTACTTGTCTCTTATGTGCTAGTACTGCACAAGCAACAGGAAGTCTCAGGTTGGTATGAGTATACAGGTGATGGCTGTACTGTTCAGGGATCACTTCCCTTTTTGCTCCTATGCCTGTTCACCAAACTTTCTTCCACTTCCCCTCCCCTTTTGCATCAGCTTCTAGTCATGAGTGGAGACTGTGTTTGGTTCCCAGTTATACATTCTGATATATCCAGACCTCAGTCTCTGTCACATCTGTGGTTCATGTTAGATGAGTCTGGAGGTAGCACACATGTTAGGGCTTGATTGACACAGGTCAGATTTCACCCATTCTTCTCGTCTAAAACCTCCCAGGGTTTATGATATCCTTGTGATGTTTGCCATGCCATTTACATCAACATTGATTCTTTTAATAAAGAAGTTCCCACACTTTTCTGTCTGCCAGTTCCAGTTAAATATTAATACGATGTTTTCAAGTAGTTTGGTGATAGAAGTTTTGAAAGTTAAGACACATTCTCCTTCCCCTGCCTCTCTAAGACACATTCTCCTTCCCCTGCCTCTCTGTTTTTAAAATGCTTTGTAGATCTGCTGTACCACTTTAAAAGCTTTGTAGGAATGAGTCAGCATGACTTCCCCCCAACATTGCAGTTTGCAGAGTATTCTCAGTGTATGCTTTATCACTCTCACCAGTTCAGCATAGAATCAGTCCACAAAGTTGCCCTTGTGCAGACCCCTGGGTGTGCATTCTGACAATGTGTGTGCATAAAGTTCCTACACAAATGGGCTTGCCTGTTCAATGGAAGGGGCAGCTTTGTGTTCATGTACTGTTTAGCTTGCACATTGTATGGACAAAGTAACTTCCGATTGGGAATGGCTGAATTGCTACAACAGGAAGATATGAAACTGCAGGAAAGGGAGTTTGTAGACTCAAAACAAATAGGGGTAGTTTTTTGGTGGAATTAATGAAGTGAAATAAAGATTGAACCATTCTATAATCACAATATTCTTGCAGCCAAATAACTGGCTGGCCAGTTCCATATAATCTCTGAAACTCAGTCCATGCCTGCTCCCAACCAATGCCCTTTATCCTTTTCTGCCCATTAGGGTTGGTAGGTCACAACACTGTGATGTTATAAAAAGCCACAGCTGTCAGAATTCCCCGAACATGGTCTAGACTTTAGACTTTGCAACTCTATACACATTGGCTCCCTCTCTTGTTTGCCCATGTCCAGCCAAAATGGCATCATTTCTCTAGGCCAGACCTTTACCCCAGTTCTGCTTCCTTTGCTCCCCCTTTCATCATATTCACAGTCCTGTGCATGCCGGTCACATGCATGCTGACTGAATGCATTGTGGGGAGGGGAGGACTGCCCCCACTGGTCACGTCTCCCTGCTCCCCCATCTCTGCATGTTCAGCGGAAGCATGAAAGGGATTCACAATTGCAAATCAAGCATGCGGGATCAGAGGAGTTCACCCATCACAGGAGAAAAGGTAATAGAATGTGCAGGTGCTCCAGCTGGGGCATAGACAGACAGGGACACCTGAAGATCTCCCCTAGGGCCCTGGAAGAACTGGCTTCAAGACACTGAAGTACTAGACTTACTTGTGACTGACTTACATGTAAGTTACATGACCTGACATACTGCACTCCTATAGATATTTACTCAGATGTAAGTCCTATTGAAGAGGGGGTCAGGCTACTTCTAAGCAAATGTTTGCAATGTTTCTTTCCTCTTCATTTTGAGTTTTATTTATGCCAAGGAAAGCTTTTTATTCTTTAGAAAACTGCAGAACCAAACCATATTTATCTCTGCATAAATCTTATTTTCATACTTATAAAGTAACAAGACAACATTTAGAAAACAAAATGAAAACTTTGATTTGGGAGCTTTTGGGAAAGTTCATATAGTGTTGTTTACTTACAAAGATAATGCCTACAAGAGGCCTCCTTGTAGCTCCCCTTTATAAAAGTTCTCCTTGGGACACCGTCATCATCATTCTGTAATTAATATAATACAACATAATAGCAACATAATTTATGGTGTTTTTAATA
Organism: Podarcis filfolensis; assembly: GCF_964270895.1. Lineage (NCBI taxonomy): Eukaryota > Metazoa > Chordata > Lepidosauria > Squamata > Lacertidae > Podarcis > Podarcis filfolensis. The sequence continues at coordinate 49,019,707 of NC_139607.1, read as the reverse complement.
ATTATGTGGTTTGGTGAAATAATGATTAAGGATTCATTTTTCTCTCAGAAAGGTACCAATTAGTTTACTTTGTGTGTTCCAATGCAAGTATTTTTTACTGCCAAACCAGTACTGCCAAAGAAGCTATAACTGAACACTTGGTAGCTTGTCTGTGTCTGTCTAGCCATGTCATCCTCCCTCTTTTCTTCTGAATCAGTTTCTACTCTTCCCTCTGGCTCTTCTTCACCCTTTCTCTGTAGCTCCTCTGAGACCTCTTCTTGATCCATGGCAACAGAGAAGAAGGTGCTTGCATCTGCAGTTGGTGACCCAAGCTCCAGTTCCTTTTGCTCCCAATGAATGAGAGCATGGCCACATTGGATGTGAAAGGCAGCTCCCTTTCTGGATAAACATACTGCCAGCTGTGCCAAACGCTTGGATGAGACACTTGGGTTGATCAAGCCAAATGGGAGATTACCACTAAATGACCTAAAGACTAGGTCAGTGTGTCCAAGCCCCAAATCCTTTGCAGTCTTCATCACATTTGTCCCATTGTCTACTACTATACACCCCACCCCTGACCCAAGAGGTATGAGCTTCTTTTCTGGAAGAAACAAGCTGGTCTCTTGAGTCTGCAAAAAAAATTAAATGCCCCTAAGCATAGGGAGTTGTTTGGGCTTTCTTAGAGTAACTGGTGATTCCTGATCTGAGCAAATGTCATGACTTCAAACAAGGCAGTCATTAATGTAGTGGTCACCCTGGGATTGGATGAACTAGAAGGAAGCACCAAATTGCCCACAGCTTGGGCTACAGGAGGTTGGAGGGAGCTCCACTGGTGGGATTTCTTTGTGCTCCACAATGAAAGCTTCCTCCTTCAGGAGACTGCTGCAGAAACTGCATATCCAGTGCCTACTGTGGCATTTCTATGTCAGACTGGAAAAACATGTGGGTGCTCCTCAAACAGATATTGAGAATTTTTCTCATCAACCTGCTCAACTGCCTCCTTGACACAGAAATTGTCGTGGCACCAGCGAGTCTTACTGTTGGGGTGGAATACACTCTTCCTGTTTTTTGGCAGCCATCCTGAAGATCAAACTCTTGCTAGTTTCCATGTGTTCACCCTATTTACATGCAAAATAAGGGAATGTGGGATTCTTTACACTCCATGGAACCACACAATGCTGCTCCCCTCTCCACCAGGGAAGAAGGGGTGATTGAAGGTCTGCATCAGAGGGTGGGGGGAAATAGAGATCTACATCAAGATTAGTTTCCCCTGTGGATCTTGCCACCTGAGGCACCAGTCACCTCACCTTGCCTCATGGGTGGGCCAGCCCTGCCTTAAGTTTTACATAGCAGCAGCAGGAAAACATCTCTCAGCAGCTGGCAGCCTTCATTATTTCAAATGCACACACCCTGCCCAAATGCCCCTGGAATGATGCTAGGCCAGAATGTAGCCTTGCTCCAGGGGCCTTCTGGGAGAAGAGGTGTTCCACTACTGCAACAGGCAACAGCATAATTTAAAGTAAATGAAATGGGGGGGAGAGACCTGCTGGTGGTAAAGGTACACATACACTTACACAAGGCCTTTGAAAAATTTCACTCTCCCCTCAAAAATTTCAGAACTCCACCCCCTTTTATGCTTATTGAAGAGGTTGCTAAAATATAAACAAGCATTTTATAACACAGCCCAATTTCCTGCCAAAAACCACATGGGAACACCCTATAAATGGTGGGCGGCTGTTGCAAAAACAGAAACAGTGACAAACTCCCACCCCCAGGACAAAAATCCCCCTACATTTGGAAATAATCCAAAGTGAATGCTGCAGAAATAATTTCAAAAGCAGGTCACACCAAGAAGATGGAAGAAAGCTTTGAATAATGTTTGATTTTGCCTTGTCTTGGGAGAAAACCATTTCCTTACAGGTTTACTTATGCTAAATGGGTATCCCATGTTAAAAATGTATTATCTGTGATTATGCCTTTTTAAAATAAACGGTGTCCTCACTGCTCCTGCAGTATGACAATGCAGTGCTGGAAATGATGGAGCACTGTGAGAGTAATAGTAACCAAAACAAAATTAAAAAGAAAAACAGCTTATGGAAATTGCAGTGTTGGACAAGATGACTAAACATGCCAATTAGTAACTGCCATAATTCATCATTCCACCTGGCTGCATCAGTGGGGGACAGCAGAGCCATCTCCTCTGGTGCCATGGAGAGGCCACTTGCCTTCTTCCCTTCCTGAACTGTTTACATTCAAACTGGTCACCATGAGACTAATTATATAACTTTAAGAATTGGTGCCTAAGTTTCATTGTTTTCCCCTTTCCTCCCCATCCTTCTTCCTTTCGTGTTGTGTCTATTGGATTCATAGATTGTAAGACACTGGGTACAGCTTATTGTCTGTGGGAGTTTTTTGGTTTTTTAAAAATAGTATATACAGCACCTACCAAACTCTAGATGCTTTATAATGATGCTAATGAAAAGTGATAGTTCACTGGAGGTGGTTTCTTCTTCAATCTGGGCTTCACCTGCTTATGAAATGGAAACTTCAGTGTTGAAAACGAAAAGGCAGCCAAAATTCAGCGCACCACTAATCTTTTCCCGACCAAAATGAACAATTTCCCCTCCCTTCACAGATGTTCGGCCACAAACTGCTTTATTTTCTGAGCAATGGAACTTTCTGAGCCTCTGCACCAGCTTCCCCACTTACTATCAGAGCATTCACTGCCAAATACAAAATACAATATATATTAGGCTGTATCTAATGTCCTCTGCTAGCGCAAGGGTTCTTGCATTAGCAGACCAGTGAGTTTTAATATTCTGCAACAGTGAAATCGAGGGCAACAGCCGTGTTAGCAAAAACTCATTACACAATAGTTTGTGCAACAAAGTTACCAGCAACCTACTTAAGCATTTTCTCATGCAAATATTAGTTCTGCTGGCACTAAACATTTCGCCAGCACAACAAGCATACCCCTAAGTGACCCATTTTTTTCTACACAGTTTTTCATACAGTGTTGCATGGTTGTGCAGCAATACAGAAACCCAAACACAACAACCGTGATTTGATTTTAATAGCTAAACATCTTTATTTAGGTCAGGAAGAGGTAACTGATATCATTGTTTATTTTACTCTGTTCACCATCAGTTCTTGGTAGAGATAGCAAGGAAAAAAACCTTCGCCAATATTCAGCTCTCTGTGGTTACCGGCAACGAGGCTTATTATTACAAGGCTGCTTCCATACTCTTACTCCATTTCTGTGTGGTGTTTAGCATTTGTTTTTAAAAAATAAAATTACTGAATCAGTTTCAAGCCTGATGTATAGCGATGCACAAAGGAGAGTCATTCGTTGGGAGAGCCAAAGGATCTGTCTGTCTCAAGAGAGGCTAATTTGGAGCTCAAAGATAATTGATGGACAGATCTCCACAATGTACTGCCCTTTGGCCCTTACCGCACCAGTTTCAGCCTTTTGCAACAGGAATGGATGGGGGAGGCACTGGGCATCTGCACTGATTACAGATTTTTCAAGCTGCTGGGTGGGGAGAGAGACCAAACCTGCACAAAGGAAAAAGAAGAGGACATTAGTATGAGAAGAAAGGAAGAGATGAGAAGGCAGGAAGAAAAAAGTGCATCTTGACATGATTAGGTCAAAAGGCAAAAGCACAGAGATTTCATTCAAGGTAATTTACTTTTAAAACTGTTAAAATAAAAATGTAAGGTAGAAAAATTACTGAGCACCAACCAGGACTGATTCTCAAAGCACAAGCATGGAAAGAATGGTCCCTGATCCTGTATATAAGCCCAGATTTGTGAGAAAGGATTTGTTAATATCCATCCGTAATAATGTTATCTGCCCACCAAGCAGAAAAAAGAGAAGAAATAGACTGAGTTTTCAACTAGTATAATTAGAGTGCAATCCTGTACAGGAGTTTTGCTAGCGAAGGATGTCATCATCATCATCATCATCATACCCCGCCCATCTGACTGGGTTGCCCCAGTCACTCTGGGCAGCTTCCAGCATAAACAGAAACATAATAAAACATCAGACATTCAAAACCTCCCTTTACAGGTCTGCCTTCAGATGTATTGTAAAGGTTGTATAGTTACAGGTAGGGAATGATGAAATATTTTCACACAAATGCTTACAGGTTTGAATTCATCTTACCAAAGAGAGAAATGCAGAGTTTAGGTACCATCACGCTAATTTAGAAATCCTCAAACCCTCAAAAATACTCAAGATATGAGTCACCACTCTACAAATTGCTGATTGACAATGAGCTGGATTTTTGTTTGGTAAGTAGGTGGTCCCCTGTAGATGCTTTGAAGAAAGAGATTACATATTGGCAAAGGCATTACTAAAGACATGCATTGTCAGCAACACTCTGCTAGCAACGAAAGAGAACTTCAAAGAGGAGGCTTGTGCCAGGATGATGCAAAGCGTTAAGAATTCATGACATCAGTGCTGGAATGGAGTAGAGGTTTCACACTAAATTCCTGTACATATTTGCTTGTGGCTACTTCCAAGTAGGTGTACTTGGCCTTGTGGCCTTCATCAATTCCCTAGAATCTAGGGCCTAGATCAAGCTCAACTGGACATCAATAACACCTACTCAAACCACTTATATTTTGCCGGTAATGTGCTAAACTACAGATAGCAACAACACTTGAAAAGTAAAGTGTTGAAAAAACTAAAAGATGTCAGTAGCTGGCATGAAATTTGAAACGTATGTGGTCATTTCCATATAAGTCATTGAAAAGCGTGCCAATTACCACGATCAATAATTTGAAACTGGAAGTGACAGAAAAGCTATATTCACAAGCATATAATTGCTGGGTGCACTTCTAAATTTCCATGTAATTTTTTGTAAAGGGCAGGTGAATGTGGCTGGGGAAGTAAGATATCGCTGTGCCTCAAGCCTGATCACGCCACAGCCAACTAAAACCCTAAAACTTCCTCCTAAGAAAAACTCTGGCATTGTCTTATGACTAGTGATCTCATAGTTCAGGAAGGGCTGCCCCCATTTGCTGGCTGGCACAGAGTCTATGCTTTGCTGATAGCCCATATGCCTGCCTTTGTTCTCTGCTAATGGCCCATCTTTTGGAAGATCTGAGTCCAGTTATTAAGAGACTGACTTCCAGTTTAGTTCTCCAAGCATTGGTTAAATTCTAACACTTACGAAATCCAGGAATTATGGGTGTCTGGAACTCATTACCCCTGGCACCCACCAACTCAAAACAATATCATTACTATATTAACATGACATATCCACAACTAAACTGGAAAAAAGTGTGAGATGAAGTTGATAAGGCTGCACTTCTGTTCACACTCACTTGGGGGTAAGACCTACTGAACTCAATGGGACTTACTTCTGAGAAGACACAAATAGGATTGTGCTGTAAGAAATGTAGACTGTAATAGGAGTATGCGAGCTTTCAAGTTTACAGAACACCTTTGAGACGGACACAGAACCCCCTAGTCTGTTAGGCATGACGTCAGTCACAGCAACAAACCAGTGTGATTTTCCATGAGTTAAATGTGACGACTGAAGCTGCCCTGTGATGTGTTTTGGTCTCTGTGGTCATTTAGCAGGCAATTAGGGCCTGATTCAACTCTTAGATGTTAGTAACAAGATCTCCGCTAATCTTGGTTAGACAGTTCTTAAAGCCCTTGTGGTGGTGGTCTTGCTGATGTAGTTCACATACAGTCTACAGGGAGACTGCTATGCTTATCTTACATATTTAGCATTTGTACAAACCATGAGAATACTGGGCAAGGTGTAAAATTGGTAAGCTCTTCCTATTCCCTTGTATCTACATATCCCACCAAATTTAAGCAACATTTAATTAATTTATATGAGTGCATCATGTACTAATAAAATTACTGCCAATGTTGGGTTTTTCCATATTAATTAGGCTTTTCTGGCATTATGTATAAGACATTAAAAAGATGGTACTGTTGTATACTGAGTGCTAAATCGCTTACTGAAATATTCCCCTGACATAGCCCTCTTGCTCATAAGATATATTTTTAAAAAACAAAGAAATCCTGAAATATTTTTTTTGATAACTTACAGTTGTACGATGCCGCATCCTGCAGGGAAAACTAGATTTATCCACATATCATCGGAGGGAGGAACACAAAGCCTTAAGAACTGAGTATCTGAATTACTAAAGCTGGTTTCCTTTCATGGGGCTTGATAAATCAGGTGTATTGCTTCCACTGTGCGAATGCATAAGGGTGGGCTCAGTCGTGTGTAGAACACTGAACAGCAGGGAGGTTGCCAAAAGAACTGTTGCAACACACATTGCTGGCTTTCCCTGGCGATACGTATTCCATTCATTTCTCATCTTTTTCTGCTTTCCTATAATTGTTATCCTCTCTGATGCATCATAAACTGCCCTCTCTTACGTCAGATGCACTGTTGTAATCCCCGCCCGCCCCTGCCCTTCTCTGTCAGGAAAACTCTAATCCTCCTCTTACTGGAGGATACTGGAGCTACATCACTGACATTTTCAATTGCACTCACCAGAAAAATCAAAAAGCAGGAAGAGGGAGAAAATAAAGATTGGGGTTATTTAAAATCAGCCAAGGTAACAGTTACAGTCGCCAGGGTAGAAAATTGTGATTTAAAAAAACAACAACATAAAACAAGACATACGATCACTGCTTACTTAAAGGTCAAATGTATTTTGCACACTCCATTCACAAATTCCTTGAGGATTAACTATATCTGCAGAACACGAGGAGCTCAGCAGAATTTCTGAATGCCATTTAATCATACCTCAATATGGTATTGCCAACAGGCGGCCTGTGGGTGTAGGAAGAGGATGCAGCCCTTTAAACAGCATGTGTCTGCAATGATGTTTACACAACAATTCTGCAGGGCCCAGATTGCCCCGTACACAGCCAGATCCCCTAACAGCACAACCCTTTACACCAGAGGTAGCCAATGTGGTCCCTCCAGATGTTGCTGGACTACAACTCCCAGTGGCGTAGCGTGGGGGGTGCAGGGGGGCCGGCCGCACCAGGCGCAACATCTGGGGGGCGCTCGCACTCGCAGCTCTCTGCCCCTACCTGGCTCACTCACTCTCTCTCACTTAGGGGGCGCAAATTACTTGCCTTGCCCTGGGTGCTGACAACCCACGCTACGCCACTGACAACTCCCACCACCCCGACCAGAGCCCAATGTGGCACCCCTTTTATAGAAGAGCCTTCCCAGGAAAGCTTGCCTGGTGCCAGGAGTTCACTCAAGCCTTTAAAATAACTAACCTGAGCCTCTCGGGATTGTTCTTTTTTAATCTGTGTTTTTAATACGGAGGAGTGTCAGGTTCCATTCTGTTGGATTTGTGTAGCTCCCCACTCCTTTTTTAATGGTTTCACATTTTACTTTGCAGTCTCTGTTTACCTGCGGTTCTGGGGAAGCAGTGTTTGCTGCTCAGCGCAGCCGCCGCCCAGTCTAGGGGCCATTTTTCCTTCATGCGCAGCTGTGGGTGGGACCCTCAGCGCCTCCTCCTCCTCCAGCCACAGTAGCCTTGGCAGCAAAGGCCCCTTTGAATGGGCTAATCCATTGGGGGCAGGGTTGCGGTGCTACAAATTGAAGGCCACATCTGGGGGTCCTTGCTCTTAGGGGTTCATCGTGGGATTAACCACCCGCCCAGTCTGTATGTTTCCTGCCCAAAGGCAAGCGGGCAGGGCAGTGTGAGGACTTGGTATATTCAGTCACCATATTCAGGGCCAGGGAAGAATTTCTCCTGCAAACAAGCTGGCTGGTCTGCAGGCTTTTCCCCATCTCATAGCATTGGGTTGGATATTTATGTGATCAGGTACCCTGTTAAAGGGGTCCAGGAATGTGTGTCTTTGTCCAAAAATCCACACACAGGTCAATGGGGTCAATAGCACCTTTCCCAACGGTGGCCCTGGTGGGATCGTACCACCTGGTGCATGTTAGGGGGTGGATCCCCTCCCCCAGTCAGGGTCAACCCAACCCTACTTATCAACCAGCAGATGAGTTGCTTGATACCAGATACATCCCTAATACCTTGGGCAAAACCTACTTACATCTGTAATCAATCAAAGTTGTGGCCTATTTCAACCCAATACCAATGTCCTGTGTCTATTTCTATGCTTGGGCTCTCACCACAGCAGCTGCAGGCACCATGCGCCTGGGAACAAAACTGCGTTGTATTTTTTACTTATCTACTGTAAGCCATCCAGAGAACATTTATGTTACGGGGTGGCATACAAAAGTTATAAATAAATCCATAAAGTGTTTTACCTGCTTTGAGCCCACAGGACAGAACTGCCACAAATCCAAATGCATGAAATACGGCTTTCAGGATATTCTGGCGGCTTCCATGCTTCGAGTGGCTTCCGTCTTGGCCTCTCTGCGGAATCCTCAAGCCTCTGCAGCTGCTGTGCCATTCATTAGGGGACGGAGCTGAGATAATTGCTGCACTCCTGCACCAGAAATAATGCCAGCCTGTCCACTTCAAAACCCACTTTTCCATTTCAAGTAGCAAGGCCAGTTTGCCTCTCCTTCACAGCTTTCGGATATTTTGCACACACAGCCGGTGCTTAGCCACCGCATTTGAACAAGGAGCAGGATTTGTTCTGAAATTCTTAAGATGAAAATGCTTATCATTTACATTATTTTTTAAAAAAAATACCAGGGCATCGTTAGCCACAGATTACCTTTAATATTAGCACAATCTCCTTTGACTAGCTGGGTTGGAGCACGGGAAATCTAGGTTGAGATCCCTCCTCATCTGTCAGCTTCAGCAGATAACCATTATGTAGGTTATTAGATTCTAACTATGCCTTATATTAGGGGGATGCGGGTGGCGCTGTGGGTTAAACCACAGAGCCTAGGACTTGCCGATCAGAAGGTTGGTGGTTCGAATCCCCGCGACGGTGTGAGCTCCCATTGCTCGGTCCCTGCTCCTGCCAACCTAGCAGTTCGAAAGCACGTCAAAGTGCAAGTAGATAAATAGGTACCGCTCCGGCGGGAAGGTAAACGGCGTTTCCGTGCACTGCTCTGGTTCGCCAGAAGTGGCTTAGTCATGCTAGCCACATGACCCGGAAGCTGTACGCCGGCTCCCTCGGCCAATAAAGCGAGATGAGCGCCGCAACCCCAGAGTCAGCCACGACTGGACCTACTGGTCCTATGCCTTATATTAATGACATGATTAGCACTCAGATCATGTGATTTTTTAAATATAATACCAGGGGTGGGGTGGGGGCTAATAGTGACCAATGCCACAGCATGAAGGGAGAACAACTTTAAGCAATGCTGTCTTGCAACCTCTCTCCAACCACTTTCGTGGTAAGAACCCACCCCTGGTGTATCAATTAGCATTAGGGAAAAAACTCCTATTGCTGCATGGGGCATGATTTTTACCAAGGTTGGGGAAGGCAAATGAAGGCTTGAGCATCCCCTCTTCACATACTGTGGTTCTGATGAAAATCCCCCCACTCTGCCCTGAGCTTTTTATTTTAAAAATCTGTGTCATGATTACTAACCATGCTAGCATAACATGTAGTTAAGGCCTTGCCCACAGCCTGACTATTTCACAGAAATGAAACTTTGCAAAGCACTTTCTATGCTACAGAATGATTAAAATAATGACTACTGCTCAGGGGTGCCAACTTGACCCTGCCACCGTGGGCGTCCGAAATCTGTGGGTGCCCAGCCCCTTCATGGGGAATTTTGTGGGTGCTTGGGCACACAGGGCCCCAGGGAGTTGGCACCTATGCTACTGCTGCTGTATATAGTTTGGAAGTGCTTGTTCTGTAAGCCCCTGTCTGCAGTGGCAGACCTTGGGGGGGTCTCAAATTTCTCTGGCACCCTGTGCAGCTCCAAAATTTGGTTCCCCCCACCTCTCGCCTTCTGTTCTACATCATAGTTGCAGAGCCCCTGAGGCTCTGCGCCCAGTGTGACTGAACCGGTGGTGCTCCCCTAAATCCACCTCTGCTTTATCCAATGCACATGGTTTCCATTTGTGGTCTGTGTTGCTTAGGCTGATGAATGAGAGAGGCCAGTGGAGGATCATTTAATAACTGTTCCTGATCACAGGATGCTTCACTTGAAATGCACAGACCCAGTTTTTTATGGCCGTCAATTGCGGAGGTGACTTTTTCCTCTAGGATTCTGTAGATGTTCGCTCAATGTGCACTGATAGCCAGAAGATGTAATTTAGATAAGCATTGGTTGCTTTTGATGACTGGTGGTTACTAGCTACTGCCCAGGAGAACGAGTTCAGCAGCAGTAGCCAGCAAAGGAGACAGAAGTTGGATTTTTATTTTGTCTTTTTTACAGCTGGCTGGGGTATACTGATAGTATGCTGTTTACTTTTGGGTGAACGTGTGTTGCTTTTAAAGACTAGGCTTGTCTCCCTGGGTGTGTCTGCCCTCTCTCAATGTGTAGTAATCAACAGATAATACAAAACAGTATTCTAATAGCATTAGTGAAGATGTACATGGTATCTTAAAAGACTCAACCTCTATGATACACAGTATTGTAAAATTAAACCTATCAAACAGCAGATACAGCTTTTCAAAACACCTGCTCTTGTATAAACCTTTGGCCAAAATAGGACATTTTGATCCTGCATACACCCCCTGAGATCTTGTGATGTGTATCGTCAGAGGTTTCCTATATAGGTGAGCAAGTGGTCCTGGGACACCCATCATCTCTGCATCTTCATTGTTAGCCTCAGATAAATATGTGGCACCTGTAAAACTGTTCAGCAGCATCTTGATTCCCAGGCTTTGAAGAAGTACATTTAGAGCACCTAGGTTTCCCTAGCAGTAGTTGTGGTGAGAGTGGCAGGCTGGACTGCTCACCCACTGGGTAAGATTTTCTGCTCAGTGAACACCGCTAAGCTTCAACTTAATTGATTTCAGGCAAAAACAAAATCTATTTGCACATGAAGATCTTTAAGGAAAGGAGGGAGGACCCGCAATGCTACAACAGTTGTCTTTTCCTCCATTCTCTCACCAGCCCAGGAGACTCTGCTGAAAGGGGGGGGGGGAGCCTTAAATTGGCTAAGCATGACGCTATAGCAAATTTCCCCCTTGCCACCTCAGCAGAAGGCCACAGCGTTACAATTTAAGCTGTTAGGAAAACCTGACAAAAGGCAGCATTTGACTTACTGGGGAAGCAGAGGGGGAACATCTCCCCATTTCTTTGTGTTGGCCGCTAAGCTACTGTTTTAAACAGGCTTCAAAAGGAGGGGTGTGATGGGGGCTTCAAAAGGAGGGGTGTGATGGGGGTTAGAGGATTTCATGAAGGGCTCCCTACCTCTTTGCCTATAATTTGAGCATGAAGAGGCAGGAAAGAAGCACATCGCTCGCTTTTTGCTCTCCCGCTTTGTTCATACAGTAGGGCAAAGAGAGGGAGGTGGGGGAAGTCACATTTTGCCTGAATTTGATACCAAGTCCGCTGAAGCCTAGGAGAAGCTAATTCAATCCTTCATTGCTGATGACTGTGTCCACCCCCACCCCATACTGCAAGAGTCCATTTTAAAAAATGGTGTTTTTTTGAGAAGTTGAAATAAATAATAATAATTGTGGGGTACTGCTTTACTGTCCATGTATCAGCTATAGGCCAATAATATACAATTTGAATTATTTCGACCATCTATTCCTAGCTGACCTCATTTTATTATAGCATTGCTTGATCTCACAAGACTTATTGAAGGCCCTTAAGTATAGATACCGGCAGCAACTGTTTAAGGTGTGTCCCATACGTGTGCGATTGAGCATGTGTGCAACCCTGCCAAACCCAGAAGTGACCTGAAAACATCTTAAAAACGGTCAGGGCACAGTGGGGCGGTGTGTTAGCAGGCTTTTTCAATGGTGTTTCAAATATACGTGATTTCACTTAAACGTGTGGTGCCTTGGAACGTAACCCCCGCATAAGTTGCAAGTTGCCTGTAGAAGCAACAAAACCAAGCAACGGGCTGTTTTAGAAGCTGGTAACCAGGGTTATGTCTATACCAGTTCATTATTATTACATGTAAGAGCATCATTTCCTCCCCCATTTATATACAGAACTGTCCTTGCGTACTATCCTGTCTCCCCTATTCTTTCCCTATTCAGTGTGAATTAAAAGTATGAGCTCTTTGGGAGTCTGGGTATATCTCTGTCCTGAGCCCCTGGGAGAGAGAAGGCTACAAATCTGAATGAACAACTTTGGCATTCCCTCTTTCAAACCTGTGTGCATAATCTGATTTTCAACACAGCTGCATAGTTAACAACACCCACTGACAGAGGTCTCTTTCCCACACATCTCTCCCCTATTTAATTTAATATACTCTCCTCTTTCCCAAACAGCCCCTTTCCAGTTAGAAATAAAGTGCATGTGCGGCCATTTATGGAAGAAGGAAGTGTACGTTCACCGTAGGCATGGTACAGCAACAAGCTGTTCAGGCTCAGTATGACGAGAACTTCCTAGATCGGTAATCAGCTGTGCCCCTGCATGCTGAACTAGCTACTAGCAACTCTAAAGCACTGCTGGAAACGAGAGCAATATCAGACCTTGTTGTCATGCTGCAGCAAGGTCAATCGGGGACACATAAGATCATAGCTGAAGGTGGGGAAACATAGCTGTTCACAGATTGTTCCCTTACAACCTGTCAAGTACTCCAGGGATTGAAAGGGGAACCTTGTGGTCTGTGGCTAATACAGAAACAGCACATGCTCAGAGCCACCTTCACTCACAGAAAGGAACTGGTGTGTGCGCAACACTGGTCCCTCTGACGGGACGGCAGAATGAAGCCTCTGAATTACTTAGGGATGGTGGGCCATCTTTTCCAGGCCAAGGGCACGCCATTTCCTTCAAACTGCCTGGGGCCACCCAACAGCAGTGGGCAGGGCTGGAAGCCCTAGTGAATGGAGAAACAAATGTCAATTGACTCACACACCCCTCTCTACCTTCCGTCCAGGGAAGCAAGAAGCAGGATCAGAGTTCAATGACACATTCTAGTCAAGTGAAAGCACTCAAGGAGGGCACAAGACAGGGCTAGTGAGGGACATGGGCAAAGCCAAGGGGGGCAGGGGGGCAGCTGCCCCCCAAAATCAGTAAAAATCAATACAAAACTGAGGTTCTGCCCCCCCCAACATCCTGGCTACTCCCATATTGAGAGATGTGATGTAGGGAGAAGGGGTGTGGCCTGGGAAGAGTCCCGAGGCCCAGAGAGAGGTGGCTGCAGGGTCACATTCAGTCCCTGTGCCTGAACTTCTTGATCAACACTTCTGCTGCTGTGGCAGCTGAGGCTCTAGCATATGCCCCATATCCAGCCAGGCTTCAGAAGCCCTCCAGAGTAAATAAACCATACCCCAGGACTTGTTTCCATTTGGGATCCAGCAGGCCACAAGTTCGGGTTTGGCCACCAATGACACACGTGGCCACGGAAATATTCTCCTCCCTGTGTCCTCATAGTTATAAGTGTTTTATAATGTAGCACTCTATATCATTTTAAGCATTCTCCAAAGAAATTAGCAACAGGAAACTTATCAAAAAGAGGATGAACATATGCAATCATTCCTGATAAGCAGCAGAGGTGGATTTCAGGCAGCGCAACTGGTTCTGCTGCACTGGGTGCTGAGCTGAGGGGGCTCTGCAGAGTGTTGCAACTCGGATGTAGTGAATTGAGCAGAACAGAGGGTGAGAAGTGGGGAGCAAGTCGGATTTTGGCCATGCACAGGGCGCCACTAAAATCTGAAAGATCAAAGTCTGCCCCTGTAAACAGTGGTTCACACCCAAGAACATAATAAATGCCCTGCTATGTGGATCAGAGCAAAAAGCCCATCTAGTCCAGCATCCTATTTTTTTTCCTGTGACCAGTCAGATGCCTATGGGAAGCCCACAAGCAAGTTCTTATTCCCTTCACCTCCCATGCCTTTCAAAACTTTCCTGTCCAGGCACCACGTCATCCAGCACAGTGTTAGTGCATACATTCATAGAAAAGGTGACGCTGTCCCAATGCACGGCTTGCTCATCTAACCATGCTCTTAAGGCCCCCAAGTTCCACACTAGCTTCCCTAAACAAGACCTGTTGCTTCAAAGCCTTCCTCTGTGTGGCAACTAACTTCCTTTCTTTCCTAGGACCTTGCCGTCCTGGTGTTGATTTCTGTTATGATGCCAAATGAACAGCAGTCCAGTGAACTGAATGAACCAAAAAAGTATTCAGAGAACACACGTGATACTGGTAAGTATCCCTATGGGAAAAAGTTGCAGCATTTCAGACTAGAGAAAAGGGCAAGGTGTCAGGGCCCAGACAGGGTCCTAGAGTCCTCCTGCATCTTTCCCAAAGCCTACTTAGTGCTTGTCCAGCTTTAGGAAGGAGTTGGGAGGGCATTGTTGTTGCTATATGTTAAATTAGTATGCCACCCTTCACCTGTAGATCTCAGTGTGGCTCTAGGACCCTGCCAGAGCCCTTACATCTCCTTCCCAAAGCCTAGCACAATGTGAAGGCTGATGGTGGGGGCACCATAGCTCAGGGCACCATAGTACCAAAGTCCACTCCTACAGGTGATGAATCTTCCCCCTTTCCCATGCCTTCCCTTCCCTCAGTCTATTCCTCCAGCCACATTTCCTTGTTCCCTACTAGCATCTGGAAAGCAAAGATGTGACCAAAGTAACACACTGCAGGGAGTGTTCAGCATCCTTTTCCCATGCACTCTTTTTACACGGGGAGAGTTGCAGTGATAGGTTCCTGGAATCTGGGATTCTATACATAGGCACCACTGGAGGGGAGAAATTTATTTTGCCCATTTTGTGTCTTACCCCACACACATACAGTGCAGAAACATTTTTTTCTGGTGTCCCACACTCCTCAAATGGCACTGAGGAAAAAGCCCAATTTAATGCTCCCTCAATGTGATTAGAATTTCCCCCATATCAAATGTCATTAGTTCCTGGTTTCAGGCCTGGTTTCATGACAGCAACAGATGCCCTCTCCACATCTCTAGAAAACATATTAGAAAATATCAGCCAAAGGAGGGGGGGGAGGTTCCTTCCACAAAATCCTCAAGGTAGTTTCCATACAGCACATGTGACTCAACAAGCTGGGGAAATGATTGTCCTTAGCTCGCCTTGAAGGCATTACTTTCTATTTGGCCTCAGCCCCTGTTTTCCAATCTGAACATCTTTTCTAGCAGGAAATACTTGGGGGAGAATTGGCAAGCGTGAAAAGGCTAGGTCTACGTCAGCAATGAAATAGGGGGAAAGGCAGGTGAGGAAGAGACAGAAACTACAGCTCCATAGATGCTCAAAGACAAAGATGAATTCTATCTGGGGGCTGCCATGACTGTTTATTCTGCATAGTGGCCATTTCTACCATTGTACAATATCCAAAGCTATGACAGCACACAGAGGTATCATCAGACTAAGTACTCAAGTAGGGGGGTTGTGGATCATGGGCAAATAAGCAGAAGGGAATGGGAAGGAGTGATGAGAACAACTTCAGTAGATCAAACATTTGGGAGCAGATTGGTTAACATAGAACTCAAGTAGTGCTAATTTAGGTTGTGTCAGCCTTTGCTTGAACCCATGTCCACAGTCCTAATAAACATTAATCTTAGAGTCTGGTAGTTTTGTATTGCTACACATGGAGGATTTTCACTGCACATTTAGCATAACTCTGAGCCAATTCACGCAAACATTTCAAACATGCCCTGGTGATTTCTTCATGAAGTCACCACAAGTTGACCTTTTCAGTGATAACTTGCCATTAACTAGTCTTGTGAAAGTGCAAACAAGCCCTTCTTGGGGGGGGGGGGAAATCTGGAGGAGGTCTGCTGTAAAGGGGCCAAGTGGCTCTCTGGGAATGATTATGATAGAGAAGAACAATGCGGGTTGATGTGTTGCTAAGACAGCCTTTGCCAAACTGGTGCTGTCCAGCTGCTTTGAACAACAACTCCCATCAGCCCCAGGGCATGCAGGGAGGGAGAGGCAGAATGTGCTGGCTGGGGTCCAAAGCAGTTGTTGGACTACAACTCCCATCAACTCCAGCCAGCAGCTGCGCTAACAGTATGCATTTGGACAATCCTGCTAATTAAATGGCAAAGCACTGGTGGTAGCTCTTGGAACTTAGAGGAACTTTTGCCATGCTGACCTATGAGCAAGCAAGCCCATCTTCCCCGCCTTCAAAAACCATTACCGGTATATCATTGGTTGGATAAGCAAATGATTGTGGCTTCAAAGGAGATCTCCACAAAGCAGCTGAAGATCCTTAATGAAGGCACTTCCCACCCACCTGCCATCTCAGTGACACTGTGAAAGATTTACTTTGACATTCCGGAGATCACAATATTATGCCAAATTATTCATAAACTTACAGCTATTAAGGAAACACAAACTCAAATGCTCTGCTTAAAGAATCAATCAAGAATACAATTTGCATGGGAAAGTGCTAGTGGGTGGCTCTAATTACAAATCCCCCAAGAAAAATTAAACCACACTTTGCTCAGTAGGGCTCTATTCATCACCCAAATGTCAGCTTCCTTAACAGAAAACAGTAAAGCAACAGGTTGGGTTTTCCTTGAAAACTGAGGACATAGTCCCACAGCTGAGATCCTATGGCTGAAGTACTATAGGATTTTGTTTTGCTTACATTTCTATATTCACAGTCCTTGTTCACCTCATGGGGAAAACAGGAGATGCAATGCAGCGATTAGGGCAGAAAATCCAAGATCACGACTTCTGCTTTCTGATTTGGAATGTGGCCCAAAGCCTGTTGCTTAATATCTCCCGCCTTCAGGTTTACGCAGGAGAATAAAAGCTACCTTGCTAAGGTGTTGCAAGGCTTAAACAATTATTGTTTGTACACAGCTTTGATTCAAACGTGCTATATGATCCAAATGCCAGCCACCTACCATGCACAAACATTTTACGCACATTCTGAAAGCTTCAGCCAAACCAGTGAAATCAAGCTGTATCTCATCCAAATGTCAAATGATTCCAAAGACTTATGCAACAATGACTCAAACATACATTTGATTTTTAAAAGTAAGAAATAAATGGACTTTTATGAGATACGCAAAGTACAGATTGCTAAGTGCAGAACAAGATATTCGAAGGTGAACACACTGTGCTCAGAGAATAATGAAGTACATCCCTCTGCCCAATTCTCATGTAGGCTCGGGACTGCTTGGCTGGAAGTGGTAATTTCCTCTCTTTCCTAGAAAGCTTCCATGACTCCACTGGCTTTACTAGCCTTATGCTGGGCAGAAAAACCAGTATCAAGTCCTGCTGTGGCATAAAACTGCTAGCTCTGGAATGATCAGTCCTATCTAGAGCCCAAAGCATAAGTACTGACTCAGGCTGAAGCTACATATGTCTGGCATGCCATTGTATGCCACTTCCCCCTCACAATTCCATAAACCATAGAATTGTAGAGTTGGAAGGAATCCCAGTGGTCATCTAGTCCACCCCCTACAATGCAGAAATCTCAACTAAAGCATCCATGACAGATGGCCATCCAGCCTCTGCTTAAAAACCTCCAAGGAAGGGGAACCCACCACCTCCTGAGG
Organism: Podarcis filfolensis; assembly: GCF_964270895.1. Classification (NCBI taxonomy): domain Eukaryota; kingdom Metazoa; phylum Chordata; class Lepidosauria; order Squamata; family Lacertidae; genus Podarcis; species Podarcis filfolensis. The sequence goes on along the minus strand of NC_139607.1, from coordinate 49,002,192 downwards.
GAGACCGTTCCAAAGAGATTTGAGTTTCATATCCTCTACCCAGTGGCGTAGCGTGGGGGGTGCAGGGGGGGCCGGCCGCACCGGGCGCAACATCTGGGGGTTAGGGTTAGGGGGCGCAAATCCACGGGTTAGGGGGCGCAAATTACTTGCCTTGCCCCGGGTGCTGACAACCCACGCTACGCCACTGCCTCTACCCTGCAAGGAGGAAATGGAGTTTGGTTGATGCATTCATTGAGCAGCAAATGTCCAGGAGGGGGAGGGTTAAGTAGTCTCTCCCTTTGTACTGTACCTCTCATTATGCTTACCTCCTCCCAAGTCTGCATTTGGTTTTAAAACAAAAACATAGGGGGAGTCACATGCCTTCATGTCAATTCGACAGGCATTGCCATTCAAATGGTATGCGCCACGTCTTATGATCAATTATGCAGGGTGGGACTTACACACACACCCCAAAAATATTCAAGATGGCACCCTTGAGGAGAAGGAAATAGTGCGGACAACTGCTGCAAGGGGCAGTGAAGGTGAGAGAGAAGGTGCAGAATCGATAAAGTTTTGGAGGTCTTTTGAAGAACATGTTTGCAGACCCTCCAGAAGCTCCCTTTCTGTGCTGAAAATGCTTGTGTAAAAACATTTGGTGCAGCCCCAATCTCAACTGCTCACTTGTAAGTTCAAAGGGTGTATAATGTGTTTGGGATTCAGCTCTCAAGAAGATTGTCCTCACAGTCAGGAATCAGTCAGACACTCTGGAAGATGGCTCGGCTTTATTACTGAGAAAAAACTGAACCAGATGCCCAGCTGGGAAGTCAGAGACATGCTGAGAGAGATTTAGACAAGAATAAGAATTGGGCTCTTGCAAACCCCCTTTCATGCTTATATTTTATGTAATCATTTATTACAGTTTCTTTTGTTTGACCCCAGTTTTGCATTAAAAGTGGCAATTGGGGCATATGAGAAGTGTGTGAGGAGGCTTGTGCTCCCTGAAAAGCCTTTTGCATCTGCTTTCAGGAGCCAGAAGCTGTAAGAGACATCAGGAAAAGGAGAAGTCTTGGTAAAGAACGAACAACTGACTAATCTGGCAGTCATTTCCACTCTGGAGTTATTTTCCTCTGTAATTTGCTTGTTGTCCTAAGATTTAGGAGTTGGAAAATCTGCAGACTGGAGGGAACTTATATATACTATTCTCTCTCCCTAGTAAGTCACCTTGAGAAAGTCTCCCAGTTGGTAGGGGTATAAATATTCCAAACAATAAAAAAAATCAATGCTGATTTCAAGTTACCAATGAAAACTGTATTAATAACACAAGAGTAACAGCCTTCAATGGTGCTCACCGGATGTTTTGGACTACAATTCCCATCAGTCCAGTCAGCTTGTAAAGAAAAATGTTTTTAAAACCATTGTTAACATATGAAAGGGGGGGCTGTTAGATCTCCCCAAAGTGAGAATTCCATAAAACCAGGAAGAAATTGTCTTTTCTGTTACCTGCCAACCAAAGAACAGGGCTCTAAAGGTGGTATTCAGGGCTCATTGGGGTCTTCCATCTTTAGAAGAGGTGCATTATGGATGTAACGAAAGAGAGAGCCTTCTGTCCTTGACTTCAGAATACCCTCCCCCCCCCCCCATGGAAGGTATGCCTGGCACTGACAACTATTTCCTTTGGTGCCAAGTTAAAACTTGTTCATTTGCCCAGACAAAAAACCTATCATGGTCATTTTAGCTGATTGAGTAGTTTTACTCCTCTTAACCCTATTGCATTGTTGATTGTGATTGTTTTGTAATGCGTTTGTAATTTTAAACTTTTATGTAGATTGCCCTGAGTTCCTTAAAAAAAAAAATAGGGTGGTCTATAGATTTAATAAACAAACACATAGCCACAGTTTATACTGAACCCAAAAGCAGCCAGGGAAACAATGGAGTTGATCAGTGTGAGGTGCTCTAATTGCCATTTGCAACTGATGGTCTGGAAGTCACCAGCTGCAGCTTCTGAGATATTGTAAAACCAGACACACATAGTAGTGGGGTAGGAGAGCCGAAAATAATGCCAACATATTTCACATCTGGCAACCAATGCACCCCTTTGGTTTCAGATAGTACATGGGTAAAGGTCAAGGTACCCCTGACCGTTAGGTCCAGTCGGGGACGACTCTGGGGTTGCAGCGCTCATCTCGCTTTACTAGCCAAGGGAGCCGCCGTTTGTCCCCAGGACATAAATTTCCACAGCCCTCTGGAGTCTATGGGGGCTCATTTACCAGAAGTAATGTATTTAGGATTAACTAACCAATCCAAGCACCATGTCCACATCCTCAAGCCTTACTAACTGAAATTCATCCAACACAATGGGACTAGCCTAAGCTCTTGACACCTTCTGAGATCCATCTGCTGTATTCTCAAATGCTTTGCAAACAAGTCACAGCAAGCTGCCGTTGCTTCTGCCACCTTCTTCGGGCCAGACTGTAACAGACCCCTCACTACCCAGAAAAACTCTGCTGAGTGGCACATTGAGGATGCATTGGAGGCAGCCTAGAATGAGAGTGCTGTGTGTGGTTTTACGTACTAGTGACACCTCAGCCTAAGCTTCTACATGACCACACCTGGTTCTTCTATGTAGATGTTAAAAAGCATGGGAGATAAGAAAGACCCTTGCAGCACTTCACAAGCCAGAGAGGTGGAACAATGATGTCTCACCACCATCGCAGTCTTCGGATGGATCAAAGCCACTATGACAAGTGTAGTGGACACTGAACTGAGAGCATCAGATAATTGGAAACTCAAAACATTTGCAAGAGACTCTTATTACACTTATTTAACACCCACAGTCTTCAATGTATTGCCTAACAGAATCTAGTTCTGTGAAGTAGGGTATGCAGACAGGCCACAACTGTAATTGGCTTAGCTCCTCTGATGTCACAGAAGGATTGGGTTGAGCAATATAGAATTAGAATTCTTTTTGCCACAGATTGTACTGTCAAGTTTAGAAATGCATAAGGAATTGCTAAGTATAACTTCATAAATGAATCACTTGCCACGGACCTCCTCCTTTCTCTATCCATTTCTTCCCTTCTATGCAATCTGTCCTGTCATTCTAATATATTTCAAAATAGAAATCATATCGGCTTCCTCCCCCAGTCAAAGCACTACCATTCATTGAGCATGTTAGCAGGTAAGGCTCCTGAATGGGTGGGTGAGGGGAGTTGTGGCTTTAGCCAGTATTTCAAAATAAAAGCAGGGCATGGTCCCAGTGTTCCAGATTACTGACATCCATTACTCAAAATACCACTAGACTTTGCTCAGGCCATGTTTATTGTGACCTATTTGTGTATTTGTTTTTGCCTGTTCCCCCAAGTTGGTGGAATCCCAGCTGACAATTCAGACAGGATTCAAAACATTTGGGACAGGAAATCATGTTAGTACATCACATTCTCATCTCAGATGAAAATCAAAACAATGATTCACCCTGCATAGAAGTGGAGTTCCAAATGTTGGCATAGAGGCGTCACTGTGAGAGAGATTTCAGGTAATGTTTCAGGCTATTGATAAGAACACTGCAACTGGCCCATTAAGTCAGGGGGCAGAGAGCAAGAATTCCACTGGACTCACCATCTTGGTGGCTTCTTCTCTTTGCCCCTGGACAGAGGGAAGCTGAGGGGTGAGATGGGAGAAAGAGCATTCCTTCCACCTCTCTACCCACAGAACTTTTTTTAACTAAGCAGCTATGCTAAAGCCCTTATGACCAGTAGCATAGCATGGGGAGGGCCACAGGGGTGGCTGCCTTGGGCACAAACTTTCAACACCCAGAGCTGCCTCAACACAACAGCGTGCTTCTGTTTGCTGGGCTCCATTGGCTTCTCCATGTGAACCAAGAAGTAACCTCTCCAGACAACAGAATGACTCTTCTTATCTCTGCAGCTGCAATCTCCTGGGTGATGCAGACACCTTTAGGCAGTTGAATGTGCATGCATATTCCGCCCATTTCCCTCCCTCGCATCTACCTCCTCTGTGTGGCCCCGGGCACTGGTAACCCACACTACACCACTGTTCATGACTGGCTCCTAGCTGGTCACTGGAGCTACAACTTCGTTAAGAAGCAGAGGGACAGGCTCTCTTCCCAGTTAACTGCCCCTCTTGGCTCTGCTATAATACAGCCAGAAGTGTTCTTGGGCTTTTGGTAAGAACAGACAGAACCTCTCACAAATGAATTGTATTTTATTTTGATATAAAATACAGCTGAGGCCTAGCACCACTAACTCAGGGATGGAAAACCTGAGACCCCTCTGGATGTTGTTGGACTCAGCGTGGCCAATGATTAGGGTTGATGGGAGTTGTAGATCTTGGATCTCTAAGGGTATGGATCTACATGGCTGCCCTATCAGTCAGTCAAAAGAGGGATGAGCTCTTCAGAAATGCTTTTGCTACACTGATAAGGAAGAGAGGAGATTAAGTCAAAAGGGGCTATGGCACTCGGCACACCACAATGGGAGGGGGACTGAGAGCAGCTGGCTTAGTGCTTCCCAAGGGAGACTCCCTTTCAAAAACTATTGTTGTACAGAAATGCCAAGCTTTACTGGGACAGCCTAACTTTCCTTCCCTGCAAAACGATTCTTGTTAACAATGTTTGCAGCTTTTTGAGGAGCCATAAACGCTGGGCTGGGCTCTGCCACTCGTTCCTGGTAATCATCCTACGTGCCACACATTGGGTGATCTTTCTCTGCCCTCTTGCTGACTCCTGGGCTTGCTGACGTCTGACAAAGGGTGTGTCAGATAACTTCAGAGGGAAGGAGGAAAACACTTCTGTGTGATTCCCTCGCCTGCCAGTGTCCTAGATAGTGGGAAGGCACAATTCCTGGCACAGCAGCTCTGCATGTTTCATCTCCTTGATAAATGCCAAGCAGATAATTAGCACTGGATTGATTTAATAATAAAGTGACCACATGCTGCACTCACATGAGAATGTGGCTGCTGTGCCAGTTCTGTTGTTCTTCCTTTTCTCAGGCCAGCCCTCTTCCCACTCCCTGCTACCTCTCCCTAAATACCAACTTTGCTATCAGACACCCCCCCACACACACCTTATAACAAGCAACCTTTTCAAGAAGCCATTAATCCCACTCAACTCGACCTATGATTGTTTACAAAGCTATTTCTCTTTTCTCTCAGCAATGGTCTCCTTCCTTCCTTAGCTGTCCACACACAGCCTTTTTATCTGGCCTTGGGAGGTTACTGAATAGCCAGCTCTTTCCTTCCAGGGAACTGCTCTTTTGCCTCCCTAGCTGACAAAAATGGAGAACTTGAAGTGTATAGCTCTCCAATCCCCCCCGTCAGAGCCATGCCAAGACTATTCCCAGAACCTACAACAAAGAGGAGCTTGTGCAACCGGTAGTGAGTTTGAGCAACTTCCCCTTTGATCAAATGCATCAAATGCCGTATTGAGCTTCTGTCCCATGTGGGTGTGGGACAGAACGCTGTCATAAACAAATAGAGCAGTTGTGACATAGTGACCTCACTGCGGAATCTGAAGCACCTTCGTTTCTCAAAGCAAGGGGACAGATGTTCCCATTCCTCTGGTGCGGTCACGCGCTCAGGCATGAAGGATTAACTATTTTTGCTCCGCTCCCTTTTGTTGACATTTAAATCGTAATGTGAACCTCTCAGGTAGCTTGAATATAGCAAAGCCTCACCTGTAAACATGTGGCAGCCTCATCTAATAAGGAAGGAAGGCCTCGAGGCCATGTGGAGTGATTTGGTGAGCTGGCCATGTGTCTGGAAAGAGTATATATCACAGCCCCGTTCCCACCCAGGGCAAGTGAGTTATTGCTGCCACTACACATATAGGCCTGTCCTTTTCTCTGGAAGACTGGGGGTTAGAATGGTGCTCTCCTTTTGCTCCTTTTGGCATTCTGGCACAAAAGTGAGTCCATTCCCTGTTCCACACTTCTCACTTTACAGCAGTAGTGCATGGATAGCCACATGGAAGAGATCTCTCCTCCCACCTGCCAGCCACTACTTCAGATGTGAGCGCAGACCTGCAAAGATCATCGCAATGTCTTCCATGTGAGCATGGCTTCACCCAATAGGGTAGCCCGTGCCAAAATCAGCAGTCCACTCGTGACGCCAAGGCAGCGCCACAGCATCAAAGCAGCTGATATGAAAACTTCCCACTCACTTGGCACAACAATGGACAAGATAGCTGCTTGCAAACCATACCCTGTTAGCCTGCCTACCACGTGGAAAAGAAACATTTCAAGTGGGAAATTTTGAAGCAGCCCTGAGATCAACATGCACAAGCCAGGAGTGGAGTTCTCTCACTTATGCACCTTGGGTATTCCCCCCGCTTGTCATTAGGGATAGGGGAATATGTCAGTTTCATTTCCTCTCATTTTCCCAATCTTCAGCACAGTTCAGTTTGTGATTGCTTGATTATTATTTTTTAAGGCCTTTGGAAAATTTATCAGCATTAAAGTGTTAATTTCTCTTAATATACACATTTTTGCATGTAATTTTGCCCAATATACACATCTTTGCAAAGCAATTTCCCCTAATATAATTTATTTTTATGCTATTTTCACAAACACGTGCATTTATATGCACACTTTACTTTAGTCCATGCATTTTTGTACATACGAACACTACAGCTCTATGATTCTATGATACTAGGCTGGAAAACTGCATTCCAAATTCAGAGAAGTGTGAATTGTGAAAGAGGGTTGCGTTTCAATTTGCGTATGATTTCAGAAAGTGCAAGTTTTGTAAATTCACCTTTAAATATGAACTGAATCAAATGTCTTCACAGTCCACACACACACACCCCAATCGGTTTCTCAGATATGGTCATGAACAAGTCACATCCACTGAATATTCAGAATGTTCAGCTTTGTGGTCTAGGCTGGTCAGTGTTTCTGTGGTTTTGTAATGGAGCATTTATTTCACCTGGCTCTGCTCCGAGCATCAGCCACTGTCCACGGGTGCCCTCTGTTCCAAAACAGGAAGTAAACAATAAAGTTGAACAAGAACCTTCACATCTTGTTGCCTGTTTTCTTCCCTTCCAAGGCAACACTGCAAAGCATAATCATTCCCCAGTAGTCTCATTTGGCAAGCGCTGCCTCCAATTCCTGAAAATTCCCTGCTGTGAATAGCTTAATAAGAACTATGGAAGTAATTTTCCAGCGTAAACCTATGCAAATCTACCTAGAAGAAAGTCCCACCAAGCTCAGTGGATCTTACTTCCAGGCAACAGTGGCCAGAACTGCTGCTGTAGCTTGTTTGCTACTTGTGACAATTTGCACATAGCCGAACTTTTTTTCTTTTTTTAGTGATTTGCAAAGTGCATGACTTCTCACTAAAAATATCACAGGCTTATACAAGTCTGCTGGAATCAATAGATTCCAGTAAAACCTTTGATTCCAAAACGTGTTAGTGGAGTACTTGGCGTAGTCTGCTCTTAATGCTTCCAGCGTGAGCCCTCCCAGAGGACTAGGAGAGTGGAAGTTAAATGTGAGGGAGACAGATAAAACACTGATTACTTTGGCTTGGCTGTGCCACCTTATCCCACCCAGAAGGGGGGCTGCACTTAGAATTCATCGTTTGGCTGTGAATAGGCTTCTGTCAACAGTTTAGATTAAGGCTGCCTAAAGTGGCATTTATCTTTGGGGCTATTGATTAGATTCCTTTCTAATTTTGCTGCTTGCTTTCCCCTTGGTGTTTATACCATACATGGCTAAATTGAATCTTTGCTGGTCCCAAACAGGTTGCTGAAAGGTCAGAACTTTCGCTCAGTACACACTTTCTCCTCCTAAATATTGTACACCAAATCTCTGAAAGATATACACCACCAAAGATGTGTTTTTGAGTCAGCACACAACATTATTTGGTGTGCAGTGTGTGAATACGCACACGGCTAGCTGAACTATTGGACTCGTAAAAGGCCTCCCTTTTAATTCAGTTTTCCTTTCCTTGAGACTGTTTGAGGCTTTTCCTGCAGGGTGTGGGGGAGTTGATGATATTGTACCACACGGATGTTAGTGGAAAATCAAAGCACTAAGATCTTCCTCTTGGTTCATATTGTATCTCACTCTACAGTCGCCCCAGCAGTTTCAGCTTCTCATTTTCCCAATCTTAAATTCAGTTTTCCACATTTCCACATCACTTTGTGATTCTGTTTTTTTAATTGATCAGATTTTCAGTGTGTGAGTTTCTCCTGCTATACCCCTTTTAGTATGTCATTTTGCCTAAGACAGTTTCACAACACAATTGTCCCTAACAGAACACATTTTTACATGTTATTTTGCATTGCAAAATTCAGAGAAGTGTGAATGTTGAGGTGCGGATGTGTTTCGGCTTAAGTATTGTTTCGGATGGTGTGCATTAGGTAGGTTCACCTTTAAATGCATAGGGCATCCAGTTTCTACCTCATTCTTACTTGCGGTCCTCTAGATGTCATGAAACTCCAATTCCAATTATTCCCTTTTTTTTTTTAATAAATTTTTTATTGGTTTTTCCACACATAATACAAAACAATACAACAATACATAGACATACAAACATATAAACACGTATACTTTCTTAACCTTTCTTTTCTTGAACCTTCTTTCAGCGACTTCCCCATACCTCCCCTTTCTGCATCCCTGTTATCAATCTTTTCAGCATCCCATAATTTCAGTATAACACTTTCTTTAGATCTTATTTCTCATATCCAATTGTTAATCGCTGCAATTCTATTTTACATTACCCAAAACATTTTAGCATTCATTAATTTTACAACAGTTCTTAAGATAGATTTTAAATTTCTTCCAATCTTCTTCCACCGTCTCTTTCCCTTGGTCTCGGATTCTGCCGGTCATCTCCGCCAGTCCCATGTAGTCTATTACCTTGGTCTGCCATTCTTCCAGTGTGGGTAGTTCTTGTGTCTTCCAATACTTTGCTAACAGTACTCTTGCTGCTGTTGTAGCGTACATAAAAAACGTCCTATCTCAATTCCAATTATTCCCAAGTACAATGGGATTTAGAGTTCAGCAAGTATATCAGTGGCTACTAGCCATGATAGAAGCCACGCTCTGCCTCCTTGATGAGAGGCAGTATACTTCTAAAAATCAGTTCCTGGAAACTGCAGGAGGGGAGAGTGCTCTTGTGTTCAGGTCCTGTTTGTGGATGTCCCACAAGCATCTGGTTGGCCACTGTGAGAACAGGATGCTGGACTAGATGGGGCATTGGCTTGTCCCAGTTGGCTCTTCTTATGTTCTTCTATCTGTTTCCTTTGAAGGGCAGAGTGCTAGCCATTTACTATATGTGTTGTTGGTGTCTTTTTCTTATTTGCAAATATACAAGCTGAGCCTGGGGAACCAGGGAAGCAAATGCAATGAAGCGAAAGTAGCACCAATTAACCCCAAAGCAAACAACATATCCCTCTCTCCTCCCACACCCACAACCAAACCGCAAAACTTTGCATGTTCCTTGCTGGTTACATTCCAGTTGCAAAACTGTTTATCACAGCCCCCACCCAAACAGGTATGGCTAGTCAATTGCTGCCATCATTCAAAAGCCACTGAGCAAGCATCTTCAAGTCACAGAGGGAGCACATTTAGCTATTAAATTAAACAAAACGGGGGGGGGGGGGTAGTCAAAACATGACTCACAGTATTGGTGTTTACCTTTAAAGGCCTCCATGTTTTGGGAAGGCGGACAGAGCAGAGGTGGGGAACCTCAGGCTCAGGGGTCAAATGCAGCCCTCCGGGTCTCCCTATCTGGTCCTGGCCACACCCTCCCAAGGCCATGACCCTTACCACTCCTGCTTCACATCATCCTTGTGTGCATACCCTTCAAGTGTCCCTGTTTTTCCAGGACATTCCCAGAATTACAGAAGCCATCCTGGCTTATGATTTGCTCCCAGAATATCCCATTTCCCCCCTCCAGCACCGCCGCTTCCGAGCTTGGGGAGGACAATGAGCCAGTGCTGGGACTTGAAGCGGAACCCTCATAAAGCAGAACCCGAGTGTGCAGGGGAGGCAGTTCCCCTCCGGAGCAGAGGTGGTGGACAGGTGCAATGCTCTTGCCAACCCCTCTCTGCTGCTGCCCAAGCCACCACTTCCGCTGTCATAGCGGCCTGAGGTGCAATGTGGGCAGAGGAAGGGCAGAGGAAGGGAGTGAGCAGCTGCCAGGTATGAGCTTTGGCAAGGGAGACAGGCAGCTGACTGTCATAGCAGCATGCATCTTTTGGTACTGCTCTCCCACGCAAGCCAGGTGATTTGTGAGATGGTGCAACAAGCGTCCCAATTTTCAGCTGAGGAATGTTGGAGAGAAGTGCTTTTTTTCCCTATTTAAAAAAAAAAGTTTAGGGGTACTCTCATTTTCCTACTCATATTGAAATAATGCCCCTCAATGAGGCCAAACTTAGATTCACAAAATGTTTAGGGGTATGAGTTCCCCTGCATCCCCCCAGGGGAAAAAAGGACTGTTGGAGAGTACGTGAGTGCTCTTTGCCTGGCTGGAATGTGTCCTTAATCTGTGATCTTGCTGGCTGGAGGAGAAGAGGGGTAGGTGATTGCATGTAGAAACCAGGCTAATGTACAAAGGTAAATTTTACCTTAGTTGCCCAGCCCACTTTTGCTTCTGACTCTACTCACCACTTGTATGTGGCCTCTGTCAGGTTGCCCAGGTGGGAATGAAAAAGATTCCCGACTCCTTCCTCAGAGACTCTGTTTCCCTCCCCCACCCCCACCATGAACCATCATGCCAGCAATGAAGACTTTCTTGTTTCAGTAGGCTTTTGGGAACTGCCTGTTGAGTTGCTGTCATTGAAAAAGGTGAAATATAAATTAGATGATGATGATAGAACCTGCTTCTGATGCCTTCACTGTGTCTACCCAGGAACAAGAGCAGATGCTCTTCTCATGCTACTTTCCATAAAAGATCTGGTTCTCTGATGGCTAAGTTTTAATAAACTCTAGCTTTTATCATTGTTTATATTAATGTTTTAACTAGCTGAGCTGTTGGATTGAAGCCATTTGAATCTGCAAGAGGACTGAGAGGGCTGGAGAGCACAAGCACCCTGCTTGCAGTGGCTGTGTTTCTCCAATGCTGGTGCCCTATGTAAGGAAAGTGAGAGGATCTATGGTTTGGAGGAGCCCCAGGGGCTCACAGCACAATGAGGATGGGGAAGCTAAATGGGAAGGATGCTCCAAAGAGAGGCAGGCGAGTTAGAGGCAGCAAGTCCAGAGCTGGGATGGCTGAAGAAAGGGAGTAGATAAGCAACAGCAACCCAGGAAAGACTGGAACTGAATAAATATCTCCTGGGCAAAGGGAGAGCTCAGTGAAACCACACCCAGGGCCCACAAGTAGGAAGGGAGGAAAAGAGACAAGACTGATGATCTGGAAGAGGGACTAAGATTTCTAGTAAAAATAACATGTTAAAGAAGATGTTGATCCTGCATAAACAAATGGTATGTGCAGCCCATACTTTGAATGCTATGTAAAATTCTGGCATCCTTTCTCAGAAAAGATACGCAAATGTTGAGCTGACTAGTTTGACCAAATTCTCTGCAGGTAAGGTGAGCAAAAGAGACCCCAGAGATTAGATTTTTCCAACTCAGAAAGGGACAGCTGATTATCTGGGCACTATGAATATGAAGTCCGTGTTTTGCATCCATGGCTTATATGCCTGGTACATATGCATGTGTCTATGAATTATGGGAGTCTATGGGCACAAGCTTATTTCTTCAGAGTATATTTGCCTTTTATCCTTTTTATCCAAACAACCCTCTTTCATTTCATTTCATTTTGCAAACAACCCTATGCGGTAGGCCAGGCTGAAATGAAGAGTCTGGCCCAAGGTCAGCAAGTGAGTTTTGTGGCTGAGTGGGGATTTGAACCCAGGTCTCCCAGGTCCTAGTTTGGCATTCTGACCACTACACCATGGAGAACTGCTGCCAGTCAGTGTGGACAATATTGAACTAGCTGAATCAATGACCTGACTTTGTAAAACGCAGCTTTCTATCGGATAAGTCCAAGACTCAGTAAAAAAATTGAGCCTAGATTTTCTACTGTAACCAGGTGAACATTCTATTACTGGACCTTTGCTGTAATTAGTGCTGTAAATCCAGAAGGACCCAATTGGCAGGAAAGAATCCCTCCAAATTTAAACTGGTGTAATATGTCAGTGTTTGGCCTGTAACTGTAGCTGGATGTCAGCCCCCGCTGCGACACACCCTTTCTGCACCTGTTTGCAAAGGATAAACTCTGAATTCCACAACCCACTCAATCCCTAGCTGAGTGCCTCAGATTCCTTGTGAGGTGCAGTGCAAGATGTCAGGTTCTCTGCTGCCTGTGGTGATATCACGGCTTTAAAGAACATGTAAGATCGTGGTGTCATCATCATATATATTATTTCATGTCATTTTTTGATGGAATTGTTTGGAGTAGCAAGACATAATCAGTTTTCTCATGGGCCCATTTGTGTCCGTTGCTCTGCTGATCAATGAGTGAGATGACCAGCAAGGCACGTCTTTGCTCAAGATGTGGTTATTTTCGGAAGTGACAAAGATAAACAACAAAAGACTCCTAAGAACTTCCTTCCCTGTTTATTTGCCTTCTAAGGATTCAGATGTTAAAGATCAACAAATGTAATCTAGCTGTAATGGATACCACTTACTATTACTAAACACAGAAACTCAGGTACTCAGGCACTAAACTCTGGTACTCAGGAACATCTCGTGAGTTCCTGTGCTCCAGCATTCCCACGTGTGAAAACTGTAATGCCAGAAGCCAAGGCAATTCTAGTGAGGTTGGAGGACCAAACTGCACATTATGCAGGAGATGTTCTACTGGCGCTCCTCATGCACTTGCTTTTATTTTTAAGCAGTTGAGGGTTGTAAGGTTAAAACTGGGGCTGTACACATGCCCTGCCCTCATCAGATTTAAGGCCCGATCCAGTGCTTCAGAAAGGTCCCAATCTGACTTGGATCTGGGCCCTGAAGCAATTTGAGGCTTTTTAAATTAGGGTTTTGAAAATAGAGTTTTTAAAATAAAATAAAAAGTAAAGGCCTTTCCACCAAGTAATACACATGTTATATGTTGAGTTTCTTGCATTTAGTTAAATTGCATGAGTCAGCACACCCGCAGTATAATAAATGAGCCTCACCCTGAGAAAACCACCTTTATGATCATAGTATCTCTCCTGCCAGTGTGGTGTAACAGTTAAGAGTGTTGGACTAGTACATGGGAGACCAGGGTTTGAATCACCATGAAGCTCACAGTGTGATTTGGGGTCAGTCACTGTCTCTCAAACTAACCTACCTCAAAGGGTTGTTGTGGAGGAGGAGAACTGCATATATCACTTCAAGTATGAAAAGGTGGTCTATAAATGCAGTAAATAAATAAAATAAAATGTGTGCCCTTAAAAGACGCCCTTACGCTCCTTCGATCTGCTGTCCTCATATACCTGCTCATCACACCCAGCCTCACCACTTGCTCCTTCTCCTGCTCTGCAAATCATTGTTTCGTGTTTCATTTTCATTTAGTCCACAAAGGATGGGGGCAGATTCCATGTGATCTCAATTACTTCTTCTCCCCTCTCCCTCCGTCTGCTACTTTCCAACTCTCTCTGCTTCCCACCCACCTACTTTTTGGAATCCTCAGATTACTCCATGTGGACCCGATCTGACTTGTCTAGGGCTGCTTCGACCAGCTCTGGCCAAATCCCAGATTGACCCAAATCGGCCCTATTCAATTCAGGATCCGGCTGGAGTTGGTTCACTGCCCTGGTTCAAATGTTTCTTAGAGGAAAGATGGAGTGCAAATGCAATCAACAAACATTAATTCTGTGCAACTCAGCCGAATCTGTGCTATAATCTGACACCTCGTCCAAAGGTGTGCATTCCAAATTATTGCCCAAATCCATGTAGAAAAGCCGGAGTTCCTTAGTGGACTATAGATCATCAGCCAGAGTATGGAAGCGATTCACAGACAACTGGAACAACTGGAAACAGACTGTCTAATCTGTGGGAATAATCAGACAGTATAAATTCAGGCCAGCATCAGGGAAGAGTTAAACACAGCAGTCTGGAAAACTCTGTCCAGATGACTTCCTGATAAAGTTTATACAAGGATAGCTTTGTAGCAGTGTGTGTACATGTGCGTGCGCACAAGGGTGCTTGTGTCTACGTGCCACATGCCCTGAATCAGGGTGGGACGGGGCTCCATATGGCTTGTCCCAAAAGAGCTGCCATCGATCATACCCCTTGTCTAGCAAATTCTGATGGACAAACCAAAGCGATGTCTTCCCCGCCCCTGCTGCTGCGCTCGGTTTACACAGGCCGGCTCAGATGGGGGGAGCACCCGGGAGAGCTTGAATCTCTTTAAACCAGAAGCAGGCAAGCGTCATGCCCACAGCAGTTGACCAGGGGAGGGTCAGATTGCATCAGGAGCCCACAGCCGCTTCTGTGTGTGATGCATTTCCCCACACGTCTTTCTCGGCTGTGGAATTTGTGTCAGACTGCTACAGCAATGTCAATTGCCGGGCCTGAAAATGTCAAGCAGCACAATTACAGCCTTCTATTTACTTTGGTCGCATGGGTTCCTGATTTCTAGGGAAAAAAGATGCCAGAGCTGAAGTCTGTCTGGAAACAACACCCTCTGATCTGGAAGCTTTCCCGCCTGTTCCTTGATGTGTGTGTGAAGTGTTTCTTGCCGTTGCTCAGAATGGAATGAAACCTTGCCAGGAGGAAGTCTACGCTTCCCAAACATTTGTTTGCCAAGTAAAGGTAATGGGGGAGAGTATATAACACCCCCCCACTCACCATTTATCCCCCACAGCTTCTCCTTTTAGGGCATTTTCCCATCAGCTTATTTCCAGGCTTGAAGCTGGTTGTGAGAGGGAGCCATGGGGAAAACAGTCGAGGTGAAAAGATGAAGGAAAGAACCGACGGGCAGGAGAAGGGTTAAGCAATATCTCTCACTTTCCAATTCACCCCCATAAATCAACACAGGACTGAGAATCCAATGCATCATAACATGTAGTTCTGCCCTCCATTGTGAAATAAAAGGGCACTCTGCACCTGCTCAGAGGCAACACCATCAATTTCTACTTCATTTTCCATAGCTGAGCCCTGGCACTGAAAACAGGTGAAAGTCAACACAAATTAAGCTAGGCTTTCCAATATTTCCACTTGCCTGCCTTCCCTCTCCCATGTCCTGTTATTTTCTTTTCTGAAGTCTGTTGTTTTTAATGTGCTACGTTCATATTCCGGCTTCCGCCGAGGAGCTCAAGGCAACATGCATGGTTTCGCCCTCTATTTGTTCCTCTCAACCTCCCTGTGAGGTAGCTCAGGTTGAGAGAGAGCTATTGGCCCAAGGTCACCCAATGGCTGAGTGAGGATCTGAACCTGGATTCCCCCAATCCAAACTAATCTGACACTCTCCCCATGACATTATGATGGATTAAGGGCCAGGATAAAGGTAAAGGGACCTCTGACCATTAGGTCCAGTCATGGCCGACTCTGGGGTTGCAGCGCTCATCTCACTTTATTGGCCAAGGAAGCCGGCGTACAGCTTCCGGGTCACGTGGCCAGCATGACTAAGCCACTTCTGGCAAAGCCATAGCAGCGCACGGAAACGCCGTTTACCTTCCCGCCGGAGCGGTACCTATTTATCTGCTTGCACTTTGACGTGCTTTCGAACTGCTAGGTTGGCAGGAGCAGGGACCGAGCAACGGGAGCTCACCCCAGTGCGGGGATTCGAACCACCGACCTTCTGATTGGCAAGTCCTAGGCTCTGTGGTTTAACCCACAGTGCCACCTGCGTCCCTAAGGGCCAGGGTACTTAGTCACAAAAAGTTGTAATCTGAGAAGCTAAACCTGACCCTGGTGCTACTTTTGCTGCACTGTCAGAAAAGGCCTCCTTGGCCTCTCCTTAGTGTGGAAGGCACCTGTGCCATTCTGTCAGGTGGGCAAGGAGGAGGTGGAAGATGTTCACAACTACCCCTGAGCAGCTCCCCTGCATCTGCTTTGTGAAACAGTCAGCAACCACAGGTGACAGAACTCAGGCTATCGACCAATGGGTAGGTTCAGAAAGATCTGCATGCACTGCAGTTAGTTATGCTCAAATCTGTCACTGTTGCTTTCTCTCTGTTTCACAAATTTTCCAGGCTTAAATTCAGTTCTCCGCATTTCCATAGCAATTTGTGAATTTAGTTCAAGTCGTCATCAGCATTTTAGTGCAAATGTCTCCTGATATACACAATTTGGTATGTAATTTTGCCTAATATACACATTTTTTTGCAAAGCAATTTCCCCATATATTTTCATAGAATTGTAGAGATGGAAAGGACCCCAAAGGTCATCTGGCCCAACCCTCTGCAATGCAGGAATTCTGCCCACAGCCGTCCCTGGGTGGGCTCACCAACCTTTTGCTTAACAGCCAGACACACTGACCCATTGCACTACCTGAGGAAATTGCCAATTTCGTTTGCTATTTTCACTATTATATGCACTTTTATTTTTATTTTTTCACTAATACATGCATTTTTATTCAGACTTTGCCCCAGCATATGCATTTTTGGACACATTACATGGCTAGAGAACCGCAATGCAAAATTCGGAGAAGGGTGATTTCAAAGGATGGTTGTGTTACTGATCATGCATTGTGTGAACTAGGTAGGTTTGCTTTTAAATGCGATCTGAATGGGATTTCTCTCGCATCCCTAATTGCGGCCCACTACTGCATGTTTATATCTCTGGATTGTGGCCAGAAGTGACTTCCACGAACATTTCACTGTGCATTGTTCCTCATACGCTCCATTTGAGCTGAAGGTGTAGAGACCACAGCTGTTCACCTTGCTTGCACTAATTTTTGTTCAGCCTGTACCCACATCTGCCTACAATTAGCAGTCTCCCTTACCTGGATCCCAGCCTGAAGCCTGCCATATATGCACATCACATTAGCTCCGATTCCCAACATGAATTGCAGCCTAATATAAATTTCCCTCTACTGATGTGCAGAGGGTCAAAACGTAGGCAGATTCTTTCTCTATTACGTCATAGAATTCAATCACTCTCAGCATAAACAAGGTATTTGAAAACGGTGTACAGTGAACCAGGAATACAGGCTGCATGAGCTCACTGAAATCAGTGTGGAATTCAATGGGCTTGCATGCTGACCCAAACGCTAAAAAACTGCTACATTGCCACAAGTTGCCAAGTAGGACCTGCTTGTCACCAGTCCACATCCTTGGTTCTAAATGTTGGTAGCACAGTTCGCATCTTATTACCCTCCAGGCCAGCCTTTCATTTTGTGTTGATGTAATGAAGACACAACAGTTAATGTGATATGATTACATTTAATTACTTTTCATTTGCTTTATTATCCACCCTTCACCCCAAGGTCCCAGGGCGGGTCACAACAATTTAAAATGCAACACTGTGATCACAAGAATTTTGTGGGTCCTAAAAATGTACGTCTCATGTGCTAAAGGACAAGATAAATAGGTGTGCCTTCAGCCTACAACAAAATCTGACAATGTAGGGGATGGCACAAAGAATGCCCTCTGCTGGACCAGCACCCCAAGCTTCTGAAGGTGGTGGAACTATGAAGAGGGCTCCTACTGTTGATATTAACACCCAAGCAGCTCTGTATGGAGAAGATCTTTTAGACTTGGGGGCCATACATTTAAAGCACACGGCTTCCCTCAAAGACTCCTGGGAGTTGTAGCTCATGAAGGGTGCTGAGATTTGTTAGGAGACCTCTATTCCCCTCATAGCAGGGGGCCAACTCCTAGGGGCCCAGCTCTTTTGAGTCCTCCTAATAATTAGTGAGGGCTCCCCCCATCAATGCTAAAAAGAAGCAGGGGTGGAGGGGGCCAAGCACGGAGCCAAGCACAGTGCAGCTTCAGTGGCCGGCTCCTTCTTCTCCTCCTCCTGCCATGGAGGGGAAGGAAGGGGGAAGCAGCCCCCGGCTGGTGGCAGCGGTAGGAGGAGGAAGAGGAGACCGAGTGCCAGAAAGGAGGAGCCGCCAGCCATTGAAGCTGCGCTGCTGCCCCTTGCTCCTCCCAACATCTTGACATGGTGGTACAACATTGCACATTGCATGTGTGACATCACACACGTGACATCAGACCCCACCCCATCTCCCTCACAAGTTGGCACCTCTGCCTCACAGAGTTACAATTCCCAGAGTTCTTTGGGAAGAGGGATTGTCAAAGCAGTAGTAGAATGCACACGCATTAGAAATGTGTATGCATCATACTAAAAAAAAAGAGCAGGCAGAGGAAGGAATCTTGCAATGGGCTTGTGAAGTAGCTGGGATTGTGCAAATGCAAAAAGAGTGCCATCACCTCTCCCCCACCGCACACAGACAAAAGAAATCAGCAGAAGAAATTTGCCAAGTCTCTGTGGTCAAGGGGTACTTTTGCACAATGTCAGCATAGCTTAAAAAAAAAAGGAGGACAAAAGAAACAACAAAGCAGAAATTGGCCAATAGTTAGGAAAGGAGGTTTATGCCCTGAGCTAGTCTTGGGTCTTCGGGATGTTCTTTTAGCACTTTAATGAGGTACTAACTTAACACACACACACACACACACACACACACACACACACACACACAAAACAGGAAATTCCTCTGTTGCTAATCAGAGGCAATGGGTGACAGGATGAGATGCAGACACAAGCAGCTCTTTAAGCAATTATCTGTGACCATTCAGAATGGGGAAAGCCAAACGGACAGTAACCTGGGCATCCCCTGAGAGATTTGTTTCAGTTTCACTGGCTTCCTGCAAGGAACATCTTTTGATTGTAAATGGAGGTGGTGTAAAACCAAGGCAGCAATTGGTCAAGGATGCTCTAGGGCAAAGAGAATGTATAAGCAACATGAAAGAGGTCTGGGGAAACAGGCAAGGCCGATTCAGTTTCTTAGAATGGTAGAGGGAACAGCAAAACAACAAGATGGGGCCTTCCCCCTGGGCCACACAGCAGAAGTGTCACTCACCCATGACTTGACTGCATGCAGTTTATTCTGGGAGTAGAGTCCACATGATCTTCAATAATAACCGAGCAAACTAACAGGGTACAGATGAAAAGAAATTTACCAGATAATCTCTCAGGGAGGAAAGTAGAGATGGGCAAGGAAATTACTTGCTGCTGCTGTTGTTTATTTACTGTGGGGTGTCTGAATGATGCAGCAAGCACTGCTGACTGCTGGCGGGGTGTCATTGCTAAGATGTTGAGCTTGAAGGTCCTGGGTTCAGATCTCACCACTGTAGGTGGCTCAGATAGGCAAGACACTCTCTCTTAGCCGCAGCTATCTGCAGAATGGAAATAATAACACTAACCTTCTTTGATTCCATGACCTACCTTGTAGGGTTGCTGTAAAGATTGCAGAAAAGTTGTCTGTGCATCATTTAGATTTGTCAAAAAGCAGTACCTAAATTCAGTGGTACCTCGGGTTAAGAACTTAATTCGTTCTGGAGGTTTGTTCTTAACCTGAAACTGTTCTTAACCTGAGGTACCACTTTAGCTAATGGGGCCTCCCGCTGCCGCCGCCGCACGATTTCTGTTCTCATCCTGAACCACAGTTCTTAACCCGAGGTACTATTTCTGGGTTAGCAGAGTCTGTAACCTGAAGCATCTGTAACCTGAGGTACCACTGTACTATTTTATTAATTTTAAGCCACCTTGGTTATTCTGTAAAATGGTGAGGTATACATTTTGGAAATAATTAAAATAAATAATCACTAATAAAACAAGTGTTTTCTGTTCTCCAGATATATATCTACTGCTCCTCCTAATAGTTCAAGGTAGTGTATGCTGTGCATTCTCACAACAACCCTGTGAGTTAGGATGGGCTAATAGACAACGACTGGTCCAAGGTCACCTTGTGAGGATCATGACTGAGTGGGGATTGAAGTCTGAAGATAATACCTTCAATGGATTCAACTGTCACTTCCAAAGAAACGTTTTTAAAGTGTGAGGAATCTGTGTGTGTGGAGGCTAAAGCAATACAGAATATGCAAGAGGTTTCTTTTATCTAATACTAACTATAGAAATGTGCCAATTGTGGCTGACGATACTGGGATGAAGGGGGGGGGTGTGAAATTGGTCCTTGCTGCAGTAATAATGTCGTCAGATAATTTCACAATGAGTTTCAAGCCGGATGTGTCTTACAGCTCTTGGCTCTTCCCATTCAATCCTTCTGTCAGTCGTAACTATCACATGCCAAGTTTTGGACCCTGCTGAGACACTTGGAATGGTTTATGGGATGCTGTTGATTCAGCAGATGACGTATGGTCCAGATGGTCCCCCTGTCATTTAAGGCGGCTGTTTCCATTTGTTGGCGTCATACAATTTTCAGCGGAAAGGTGATTCTTTCTCCCTACCAGATCCACTGCATATTCTTTCCCAGGCTTCACAGTCTTTAATATATAGCATGCAAGTGCTGGTGAGAGAAAGGAAAACTCAGTGGGAGAGGAGGATATGCTTTGCATCCTGCACTCAGGCACAGGGGCAAGCAAGCTCCTTGGGGCAAACAGGCCGTAGTCAGACAGGGTGAGGTCAGGCAGCTGGCAGACAGGCAGAAAATCAAGATAGTTCAGATGGAGAATTAGCAGCTTTCCTCAGCAATAAACTGCCTAGGCCAAAGGAAGACAGCAGACTGTGCCCCATCCCGCCTGCTTTTTTATTATTTTGGCATTAAGGACAAAACTTTACAACTCACCAATGTGAATACAAAACATACATATTAAATTATGCCATCAATTATGCTGGCTTCCTATAGCTCTGCCCATTCCCAGCATAAATAAATTGGCTTTCCCAGCTGGATAAACGGGTCTTTGAAAGGTTTTGAATGTGATTAATAAATAAGTGACAATAAATGATTATTGTTATACGGAGGCCAAATGACATCACTTGGGAACAAATCATGTTTTTTAAAAAAGTGCAGAGCAAACATTCCATCAGGATGGCACCATGTGTGGAGGGTAGGCTTAACCCTTCCCCCCTTAGCTGCAGTCCCAATGGAAATATTCCCACCACACATGGACACACCACTAACAACCTCAGGAGGAAAGCACCCACTGGCACCACAGCCTTGCTACCTATCCTAAGGTTCCTGGGACTTGACTATGGTCGCTGTGAACAAAAAAGAGACAATGAGGGAGACAGGTGAAGAAGAGCTTGCCCACACTTTCTAGGCACGGGTCCAGTACGTTTCTCGTTTGCCCTGCCACTTTTGCCGGGAAACCCCGTAGTTTACCGCTGAATAGGGTTTTCTGTGGATTGGAACTTCCTCCAATTCGGTGGGGTTTTCCTGGGGAAACAGCAGGCCAAACAAAAAACTTCTCACACCCATGCTTAGGAAGAAGAGCAGAAGTAAACATGGGATAGGCCAAAGCCAAAGATGTCAGAGCCTGGCCTAGTTGAACTGTCCTCTCTCTTCTGCCCCCAGGGTAGCCTACCACCTACTACCTCATGGGGAGGATCCCAGGAGAGGGAGGGAGGCTGGTGAAGAAGATGTCAAGGACCTGCTCCTGTTCCAGCTAGACCGTTCCCTCCTGTCCTTGGAGCCATCTGCCACTTACTGTCCTGTGAGGAAATGCCGTGATGACTTTATACAACAATATTGTTCATTGCTTATTTCTAAATACAGTGGTACCTCGGGTTACATACGCTTCAAGTTACATACTCTGCTAACCCAGAAATAGTGCTTCAGGTTAAGAACTTTGGTTCAGGATGAGAACAGAAATCGTGCTCCGGCGGCACGGCAGCAGCAGGAGGCCCCCATTAGCTAAAGTGGTGCGTCAGGTTAAGAACAGTTTCAGGTTAAGTATGGACCTCCAGAACGAATTAAGTACTTAACCCAAGGTACCACTGTGATGTATTTCAATGACAACCTGTAAACTGGCTTAGAAAGACTTGTGAATGTCCAGAAATGTAGGACCGTGATAGGAATAAAAATAAATGAAGACAAAGGTGAAGAAATAGATTTGCATGGTTGTTGTTGTTTTTTCTTCCCCAAATGGCTGTATACAGAGAGTAAAAAGGACCTTCAGATCAAGGAGTTTGTCCTCACAAAGAGAGCTAACTGATAACAGAAGCTAAACTCTATATTCACTTGCATCTTACTCGTTTCAAACTACGACAGGTGTTTTTCCTCCAGCAGAGTTTAAAACACATTTTCCTTCCCCTCTGCTACTTTTCTCCTCCAAATCCCAACATCCCAAAACTGCTTTTTGTTTCAGCACCAGTCAAAGACATATTTTTCAGGCTTTTTAGTCAATTTTAGCTGTTTTATTAGTTTTAATTTCATTAATTAATAATTTAATATTAATAAAATTAGCCCAATTTTTAGAGTTTTACAGTTAACATGTTCTTCCTGATGACAGATTTAATGTTCATTGCTGTTGTTGTTTTGGACGATGAATTTTTCCCCCATATAGCTTTGTTTAATGGAGGGGTAGGTTATTGATGTTCTTATGTAATTGTATTTATGGATTTTTAATTGTATCTCCTAATTTGTACGTTGTAAATTGCCTACAGCCTTTAGCATAGAGCCCAGTCACTGGCGTAGGTGGTACACAAATGTAATAAGCAGCAACACAAACAAACAAAGCAAACAACTTCAATTCTGTCCTATATGCATTTCTGCATAATGTGCAATTAGTCCCTGAGCTGATGGCTGGCAAGTAAGCTGATTTTTATGTAAGTAAGGACTGATCCACAGGAGCTATGCAATTATTATTATTATTATTATTATTATTATTATTATTATTATTGCTGCTGCTGCTGCTGTTGCTGCTTTTTGAGGGGGTGTCAAAGAAGCATGCAATTAAATACTGTATATTTAAAATAACAATAAAGCACAATTTGATGCCATATTTTTAAAAAAGACAAATTTAGCAATTGCATCAGGGATAGTAAACCTATAGCACTCTAGATGTTGCCCAGCTCCTGTCAGCCCCAGGCAGCATAGCCAAGGATCGTGGATGATGGGAGTTGTAGTCCCACCACATCTGGAGGGCAGCAGGTTGTCCATCACTTCATTGCATTAACAACCTCCAGGTTAGTATCAAACCTGCAAAGCATACAAAGAGCCCACTTCACTGGGTGCTAATGGGGGGAAGGGAGTTGTCTTGCAGCTTTTACAAAAGGTAGAGAGGAAGGCCCATCATCACCTTGTTCCATCACTTTGGGGCTACTGTAGTAGAAGGCCCACCCACATCCTCGTGAAGCAAGGGCTTACGGAGCAGGACCTAAGCTTCTGCATGCAGATGAACTAAGGCCAAAGAGGTGGCCTCTATGGCATGTGAGTCCTAGGCCAAGAATGACTTGAAGGCAGAAGTGGAGAACCTATGACTCTCCAGATGTTGCTGGACTTCACCCCTAGCTATTGGCCATGCTAGCTGGAGCTAATGGACTCCTGCAGCAACTGAACAGCCACAGGCTGCCTATCTCTGCTTTAAAGACACTCAACAGAGGCCCTTCTTCATGTGTGCTTGCCAACAGAGGTACAGTGGCTGGCTACTGGAGAAAGGGCTTTTCTCTCTGCTGGTTGCTTTGTGTTTGCTGTATTTCTGCTCTTTTCAGGTTTCAGATGGCCTGGAAACCTGTTAAGGGTATAAATCCCTAAAACTGGCCTCTGAATACCTCTTGCTGGGAATCACAAGTGGGAAGAGCAGTGCTGGGTTCAGGCCCTGTTTGAGGGCTTCCATTGGCATCTAGTTGGCCACTGTGAGAGCAGAATGCTTGGCTAAATAGGCCTTTGGCTCCTTCCAGCTGAGCTCTTCTTAGATCTTACTTATGTTTCTTACATTAAATGTGGCCTGGAGCTACACTGGAATCCAATACAATTGCAACTGAATATGAAGATCAAACCTTTCCATTCTTAAGGAAATCAGCCCTGAGTGCTCACTGGAAGGACAGATCATGAAGCTGAGGCTCCAATACTTTGGCCACCTCATGAGAAGAGAAGACTCCTTGGAAAAGACCCTGATGTTAGGAAAGATTGAGGGCACAAGGAGAAGGGGACGACAGAGGATGAGATGGTTGGACAGTGTTGTCGAAGCTAAGAACATGAGTTTGACCAAACTGCGGAAGGCAGTGGAAGACAGGAGTGCCTGGCGTGCTCTGGTCCATGGGGTCACGAAGAGTCGGACACAACTAAACAGCAATAATGTTGATTCCTCCCAATATTGATCAGGAGATGAACAGAATAATTTTGCAACAGCTGAAATGCATTAATCATCTTCAAGGGCAGTCCCATGCAGAGGGTATTACAGTAAATCCTGATAGTTCACTTTCAGTTAGAAATGCATTATGTAGTAGCAGTCTGCTTCACATGTTCAAGGGCTAAACTATTTTGCACAAAACAGGTTTTGTCCCAGAGTCCTGGTGAGCTCTGGGCTAAAGCCAACTCAGATGTGCCATTTCTGATACAGCACAGTCCTCTTGCACAGGTACCACCTCAGAATCCACATGGGACCTGCTTGTTTGAAAGCCCTGTATGTATATGTTCATTTGTGTACACTCTGTTATGGATAACTAATGTCATGGGCAGTAAGGGATCAGAGCAAGAGGCAGGTTTTTGGTTTTTTTCTTATTGCTCAAGTAAATATTTGCACAGTAGAAAATTCAGTGGTCATTAAGGATATATTACCAGCAGTAGTGCCTAAGTGCTCTCATACAGATTATTGCAGCTGGTAATGATCAAAGTGTTTGGATGAGTAAACATTCACAGCCTATAGTAAAATGCCATTATTACAACCACTGTCAAACACAGGTAGCGGGTATGAGGATATAAAGCTGAAATTACAGAGGCCTTTGATCAGAGGACTCAAAAAAGAGCCTCAGGGGCATTCTCTCCATCAGAAATGATATGAACGGTGTCAGTTTCCAACTGGGGATCCTGGGACTGGATGCCCCAGTCGCATCTCTGATTGGAAAAGGCACTCTACCAATGCCTGGAGGGTGTGCAGGGCCTTCTATTGCCCTCCAAGCTTTTTTGCAAATATTCAAACTGACTCTTTGCAGGAAGCTCAAGTCTTTGTGAGCATGTGCTCTGAATGTTTTCAAAAGCCCAATCCCTTCAGGGTCAAGGGACAAGACTCTCATAATCCTTAGCTGAGCATGCATAGAGGCCAGAGCCACTTCTAGGATACTTAGGGGGTAGGGGTTGGGTTAGTAACCAAGGTACTGCTGTTTGTGATTAATACAGCTAGTTTGGTCGTGACTGCTGAGATCTGTAGTTGAGACTACTCATCTTTCATTAACAATTATGGCAAGCACATCTTGTGCCAGTCAGCAGGTTCTCGTAAGAACTGGCCACAAACAGTTTTGCAATTAAGGCAGGATTGGAGAAAGAATACCCCAGCATAGATCTCTCCTCCAGTTCTTGGTACTGGTAGCTAGGATTTCTTTTAATCACAACTGAGAGATCAAGGGCATTAATTCTGCCTAAATAGCAGACTGTATTTCCTCCAGGCTGTTCTGAGGAACTAATTACATAGACTCCCAATTTGAGGAAATATAAAACAGTCTGCAAATTATTGTAATGTTGATTTGTTGGCAGCCCAAAACATGGCATATGGCTCTTCAGTATGGCACCACGCTGAACAGGCTGACTAGTGGAGCTCCTTACGCAAGGCAATGTCGTAAGTAACAGTCAGATGCTGCTTATAGAAATATATTTTGGGTCCGTTCCCTCCTAGCTTACATAAGAAACAAGGGGTATAAAGACTTTCCTCAAAACAAGGGGCGATGTCTGAAGAGAATTCAATACGCTGTTGTTAGATATATCCATCGTTTTCCAGGGTGGAGTTTCAAGGGAAACCAGTTCACAGGTGGGAAGCGGAAGACATCTGTGCAAGGTGCCAACTCACTGCTGCTGGCTTTGGTGTCACTGTTCCACCATCACACTCCTCACAAGAACAGTTTCTCATATGTATATATATCTTAAGGCACCATTTGAATTTTTAATCACACAAGAAGTAGCCAACACTATGCCCTCTAGCTGTTGGACTCCCAAGTCCCTTCAGCCCCAGAGGGCATGGCCAATGTTTGGGAATGATGGGAGTTGGTGTTGAGCGGTATCTGGAGGGCACCGTAGAATGGGATGAAGGCAGCGGCCCCAATCCCGGTTTCATTGAGGAGGGCTAAGAGGTTTGAGGGCAAAATACTGACAGCAAAGCTGAAGTGCTTGCTCTTGGATTGGCAAAATAACAACAAAAACATTTGTATTATAATAGAAGGTAACAACAACAACAGAATATTATTAAAAAATACAATATAGAGTAATGAAAACCAACAAAAGACCAAAGAAAACTTTGCTTGCAACAGAGATAACACCAACTAGTTACAGCTCAGAATAAAACCAGCTCAAAATTGGTTGACAACAGAATTTAAAAGCCTGAGTGAACAAATAGTTCCCCCTCTAATGTCAAAAAGGCTCCTGGGAAGGTCCCCTGTGAGCCTCCTTGAGGATGGTATTCCACAACCAAGGGCTACCACCAAAAAAGGCCCTATTTTGGTAGCAACAAATCTCATTTCACTTAGCATGAGCACCTGGTACAGATCCTCCAAAGAAGATATTGAGGTTTTGGTATGCTTACGCAGGAGGTGGTAATCTCTCAGTTAACCTGTTCCCAAGTCATGTAGAGCTTTAGAGCTTAATATCTGCATTATAAACTGGGTCCAGAGTGGATTGGGAGCCAGTGCAGCTGTTAAAGCAGAGGTAACTTTCATGATAACTGAAGTTATTGTAGGTGACCCTGAGAAATAATCCTACGTGTTGTCCTGTCCTGATCACAGGTTGTGATGGATGCGTGAGAGTTGCAAGGACACTCAGTAGCAGCTAGGTGCCACAGGATCTTGGATAGCCCACTTGCTCTGACAAGGTATGAAGCTCAGGGCTCATCCACACTTCTGCTTGGCCTGCCACTTCATCCCATGGAAAACTTGCTGTTCTCTGAGGATCCCAGTTCAGGGGGCTCTTGACTGATGGACTCCAGCAACTCCACGACTTGCACCACTGGCCTTCATTATCCAGCTGGTTCTTCCTCCTGTGTGAAGAGTCCCAGCTGCTGCTCAGGATCATGTCATCTGGGCAAATGTCCCTTCCCTTCCCTGAGAATGGCACCCAGGGCTGAAGATGGAGTAGTCAGCCATCCATTCAACACTGGTGCCCAAAGGCCCGTTAACATACACAGATATCTGGGTTTAAATAGTGGCTCTTACATAAAGCCATTCACATGCTTTTCCTGCAGGCAGGCAGCCATGCTCCTCATCCCATCCCAGTGGTCATAAACAAAAGAGACTACAGTACTCCAGTGGACATAAAGAAAGGTATTTCCTGAGCATGACAGGATGCTAAGATGAAGACTCAACCATCTCTTTCCTTCAAAGTCATACAGTGGTCCTTGGTAACAATTCGGTGTGAGACAATGAACAGACCTTCGGCATTCATGTATGATTTGAAAGAGCCTCGGGTGCAAGTAAGCTCCGCTATACTTAACCATTGTCATTCTGCTTCAAGCAACAGAGCAGCCTTCCCCAAGTTGGTGCCCTCCACATGTTTCAAACTAAAGCTTCCATCAGCCACAGCCAGCATGGCTGTTAGCAAAAGCAAAATTATACCCGAGTTCCCAAACAAACTCAGCTGAAGTGACCTGCTCTGTAGCTATCTGAAGATGCAGCTTGTTTGCCAGTGTCCTTTGCTAGACACACCCCATGGGCCACTTATGGCAGCTACTTCAGGGGGGACTGTCAAGAGATAATAGTATAAAGTCTGCTTTGCTGTAGAGGGCAACATCCCAGTGTCCTCATCTGCTCCTCCTTGATGTCTGATGGTTGGCAGGTGGAAGCTCTTATATTGTGACAGGAGCAGGGCTTCCTCATCTTCTGTTTGGCCCTCTGATAACTGGCAATAGTCGTTTCCGGGCTGAGCTTTCTCATCACACATTCAAGGCCAGCCAGGGGCATAGCAGGATTACATAACTCTTCTCGGAGAATCTTAAATTCCAGGAAAGAGGAAACAATGCATGACTGACTCTGCCTCTCTCTGTGCTAAAGGTGACTGAGTGCACAGTGTCCAGGGAAGGATAATCTGCTCTTGCCACCTGCACTCCTATCCTTTCACATGCCCTTCACAGTACAAGGGTTGATGTTGACTCTGAACTGTGCTGTTTGTGCAGCCCTACCAGCTGGACACCCGAGTGCTATGTTGCCTAAACAGCAACTAGGGGTAAGTGTAAAAGCAATAGATATAAACATGCTGTTGAGCAAAGGAGTAAGTCAGATGGCAGCTGCAACTGCTTGCAAGCTCATACCCTCATGTCACCCATACATATTTTTCGCAAGATGAGGGTTGCCCAATAGCAAATGGGGGCCTGTGTGCCCACGAAAGGGAGACGCAATATGATACTAAAGGCAATGTCGCTTCTTGCTATTCTGCCAGCTTCTACTGGCAGAGACCACAGAGAGTAAGCACCCATCTGGAATCAAATTTATCATCCGCAAACACTTGGAGGCCTGGCGCTAGCTGGCAAAAAAAGAAACCCACACCACAGTCTGAATGGGACCAGCTACAGAAAAGCACCCTGAGGATATGAAAGCAAGCAGGCCTACCTGGGAGCAGGTGAAGAACAAAATCCATCTGGGCCCCAAATATTCAGGAGGTTTTCAGTTGCTAATTGGGCTAGTAGCAACAATATATTTAACCAGTAATCCCATCTGTCCAGATCTGGTCAAAGGCAGCTCTCCACAATGCTCTGTGATAGGAAAAAGTGATATAAATGTGAGAGCAGTATCCCGCCATCTTGGATACATTTTTGTGCTGCCTGGTTTAAACCTCCTTATAGTTTGGAAAAACTCACATTTTTGTTGCATTAGATGATATTGTCTCTTTTAAATACCTTTCCGTCTATGGAGGTAAAAGGCTCCACTCTGGCAATTAACTTGGAAAAGGAGAGCCCAGATTTATCATGATTTTTATGAGGCCTGTCCGCCTTGAACCATTTGGCATGAGAGAGATATCTCTTCTTGATCTGGGCAATAGTTATGCCTCTCTGTTTTGATAAGAAAGTTGAAGTCCAGACTACAATTAAAGAAAGAACTAGGATCTTGGTATAAGACATAAATAGAGGGCTGTTTTTTGTTTTGTTTTGATGGAGGGGTAATAATACAGAGGGTGATTAGAGAGAAACAATCAGAAGTCAGAAAAAGTCTGAACTGACATCAGCTGCCAAGAGAGTTTTTATATATGGGTGTGCAGATAAAGAGAGTGAGAAGGAGTTGGGCTATGTACACATAAGTCTGGCTCCAGCACACTCCCACTGCTAGTGTTTGAAGCCAATTACATATGAGGGAGGCCATAGTCCATATGTATCCTGTAGTTTCTCAGTGCTATCATTGTAATTAGCAGTTTCATAAATTTCATGTCCGGGTTAGACTCAGAGATACACAGTTTGGCTGAAGGCATAACTTTCATCATGGGCTTTCGGAAAGCTGTTCATTGGCTTGCTTGAGAGATGCACTGATAAGATACACTGATTTAACTATCTCCCAAGTCTTCTTATTGTGCCTGATTAACTCATTAGAATTCAAAGCTGTCACATTATTCCTGGTCATACAGAGATTCCTCTAGCTGCATTAAGCAGTTAAAATTGCAAATCTTGCACCTGTAGGCAAAACCATGAAACCATTGCCAGCAAAACATCTCCTTGAGATTCGAAGGGGTTAACAAAATCCTGTTATAAAACAGTAAATTCTAAATGTGCATTTAAAGGCATATGACTCAGAATTTTTTTTAACAAAAGAGGAATATTGTTTCAGCTTGAGTTGGACACATTTCTGTTTATATCTCTAAGCTTCCTTCAGAATTAAAGAAATTGTGATCCTCCACACACAAAAAACTGTCATTCCAGAAAACTGCAGCTGATGATAAATGTTTCCATCACTGGTGAGTTACAGAATCAAAAAATTAATAACAGAAGCAAGGATGTCCTTTCCAACCCCTGCATATGATCTGAATTTTCTTTCCAGTCCCATCTGTCATTACTTCACTCCCACCTTGGGGGTATTCTTGTCCCTGGAAGAGAGTCCAGTGCTATACCTAATCCTTATCTCTTCCCCCCCCAAAAAAAATCTATTATAAAGTTCAAATCAAATCTGAAAAAATATAATCTGAAGCATTTCTATTTTTAATATATTTTATTATTAACACTTAAAAAGGACAACAGCACTATTAAATCATAGCACAAAAACACTAAACATACTAAAGGGGGGGGAATGAAAACAGTCACCGGAATGACTCTGTGGAAAACCAAGGTAAGTACAAAGCAGAGAAGGAAGCATAAGGCAATAAATAAAAAGGAGGAACATGGTCTTCCTAAGCAGGGTCAGGTGAAGAAGGCATGATGTGGACCAGTCAATGTCATAGGTATTGCCAAATAAAGTCATATTTCACTGAGATAAGTGGTTTCATATGTTGTTTGTTCATGTTGCGCCACAAAAGCCCTCCAACTGGCAGCGAAGCCCACTGGCTTAGCAATTCCCTTCAAAACCTTAAGATGATGGGTTAATTTTTGGGAGACAGCTAATAACTAAGCTTCCTTATACCAGCAGTTCACATTAATAACAGAAACACCCTTCCGTCCCTGTGTTATGACCAGTTGGTTGCAACTAAAAGAAAAATTACCAGATGTTTTAAAGGGAGGTCAACATTAATTCCTGATAAAATAGAGAGAAGACACAATTTGGGATCTAGGACCAGTGAATGGTCAATAACGATTCCAATTTCCTTACGCATTTGTGGCCAGAAAGTGGCTACATGGGGCAAACCCACCACAGGTGCCTATATGTGCCAATAGCACCACATCCCCTCCAAAAGTCCAAATATTTGTATTCTGAATATGTGCTAGTCGTGCAGGTGTATAGTACCCTCTATCAACTGTTTTGAGGGAATTCCTTTGAATATGGGCTGGTGCAGAGGAAAATGTACCAGATTTTATCCTGAACAATTCCATCCAGGATCTCACCCACTCTGCTTCCCACGCCAAGGGTAAATTAGAAAAGGAGGGGAACTGCAAAACTAGTAACAATGAGGAAAAATGAGACACTAGCAATTTCATATAATTATTAGAATGGGGGGGAATACCCCAGCTTCCATGGAAGTAGAGGTCGGGTTGCTGGGCATTCTCTGCTGGATTAGGTATAAAGTGTAGCAACTGGAGTATTTCTATTTGACCCTTAGATCAGGGTAATAGAATTATGTATAAAGAGGTTTTCACTTGTAGATGTGAACTACAGAGAGCACCAAAGTCTGCTGCATATGCGCAAGGAAGAGGAAATATGTTCACCACCAGTGAATGATGTTGCAGGCACTATTTGGTAGGTACCACAATGGCCATAAATGCATCTCAAATTTCGGGAGTTAGTGTCAGCATTTTCCAGGTATCACCCAAGGTTATAGGAGTTTATACAAAATAAGTTTTACCAGAGGCTAAAGTGGGGCAAAGAAGATGAGTGCCAAGCAATTATACATCTGCACGTGTTTGAAAAATCACGACTCCCCACTGTAGAGTACAATGACCTCATACAAGCTGTATAATTGACTTTCTTCTAGCTTATGAGTTGACTACCTTAAAAAACAGGCATGTTGATCTTTGGAAGTCAGCTCCCACACAATGATGCATCTCCATTATAGGTATGCAGAGCAAATACATACAAGGTTTATAATATTTGAATAATGTTATCAAACATGATACAATATCTGGCTGGTTGGTCTCTTTAATTATCTACTGCAAAGTTTCAGAGGTTCTAATGGATGGTAAATATTTGCTTTCTTTAAAAAAATGTTACAGCGAAGCTTCTGAAGTGTTGTGCCTCCACACACCCTCTTTCTTGCATATATATATTCTTCAGTATTACCTGGTGCACAGGAAATTGTGCAATGCATTCCCTCTGGCCATTGCAGGAGCTTAATGGCTATGAGTTCCAGCCACTTTCTTTGCCCTGACGTTGCTTTATTGTTCGGAACGTCCCAAAAAAACATGGATCCAGGTCTCTTGCAGTGAACAACTAGTGGAGCAGACACAGTTGAGGCTTAATTTGTGCCAGGACTCAGCTGGGCTCGTCCCTGTCATCTTTTCAATGACAGAATGCAGTCTTTGAAACGTCAGATCCATGAGACTTACTTCTGAGTAAACACAGTCAAGGCTGGGCTGTGTGCCACCTGGCTAGAAGAGCTTCCAGGAGAGAGGCTTAAAAGCCTTTTCGTGTGTCATATGCCGTCTGTGCTGCAGTTTGTTGTGACGTTTTTCTCTGGAAGGCTCCTTGCTGGTGTTTCTCCACCCGCCAGTTCCCATTTCTTTCCAGCCACTCGTCAATGGGTCTGCTAAGCCCATCATCATTCTTCCTCACTACTGTGTTCCTTAACTGTTGGCTTCCTGCCAACCTCGTTTTAAAGCTTTTCGCCTGCTTTTTTCCTCATTTCCCTTTACACCCCAACTTCCTTCCTGTCTTCCGCAACAGCTTGTCTGCTGTTTAAATTTTCTTCTCTGTCCTTCCCTCACTCCCATCTCTGTGGTTTCTGTTGTATTTCTTCCTGTGCCTAGAAAGGTCTCATCCTCCACTTTATCCTCTCTAACCTTTAAGCCCCTGCCTCAACATTCACTTTCCTAACTCACCACAGATCGTCTCAGTGTACCTTCACCCAGAGCCACCCCAGTCATCAGGAGAACTGAGACAAAGGTGCAGGGGGTGGCCAATCGATGTCCCCTTGGTTCTCCTCTTGCTTTCCTCACTTCTGTCCTGGGCTTGCAAATGCAGCAAGAACCTTAAGCTTAAGTAAAGTTTAAGTTTAAGTGTAAGTAAAATGTCAAATTTACTCCCAAAATGCCTTTCTCTAATGAAGGAGCCCTGTTGGCTCTTTCTCAGACCAGTTTCTCCAGACCAGTTTCTCCAATCTCAAATTCAGTTCCCCATTTTCCCACAGCAGTTTGCAACTTTTTCTTTTTTTAAAAAAAACACCTCATAAAAATTCACCAGCACTTTAATGTGGACTTCTACGTGGGTGGCGCTGTGGGTTAAACCACAGAGTCTAGGGCTTGCTGATCAGAAGGTCGGCGGTTCGAATCCCCGCGATGGGGTGAGCTCCCATTGCTCGGTCCCTGCTCCTGCCAACCTAGCAGTTCGAAAGCACGTCAAAGTGCAAGTAGATAAATAGGTACCGCTCTGGCAGCAAGGTAAACGGCGTTTCCGTGCGTTACTCTGGGTCGTCAGAAGTGGCTTAGTCATGCTGGCCACATGATCCGGAAGCTGTACGCCAGCTCCCTCAGCCAATAAAGCGAGATCAGAGCCGCAACCCCAGAGTCATCCGCGACTGGACCTAATGGTCAGGGGTCCCTTTACCTTTACTAAATATACACAATTTTGTAAATAAAATTTCCCCTAATGTAAAGCATTTGTCTCTGTTTTCACTAAGACATGCATTTCTATGTGTACTTTACACATTTTTGTACCCATTACTTGGCTGGAGAAATTGCAGAAATTCAGAGAAGTGCAAATTTCACATGATATCCTTGTCCCAGTTCATGTACTCGTTTGGAAAGTGTGAATTAGTTAGGTTTGCCTTTAAATGTGAAGTAAATCAAATTAGGAAGACATAGAGCAGCTCTGAAACAAATCAGGCTGCTTCCAAATACTAAAAATTCAAATAAAAATAAAATCTTATGGCTGTTGCATACCCTTAGAAGAATGAAATGAAATGTATTGTTATGAAATCCATTAAAATATTATGGCATTGGCTTTTTAATCAGTCCCAGGCAGTTTAAAGGTGAGTTAATCTGGAGTCATTCCAATGCAGAGCAAAGGGAGAAATTACATAAATTTGCAAAAGATGTCAAGGTTACCATCTGGTTTGAATAACTGCATTGTGGCCAGGCACTTCTGCCTTGCAGAATTTCTTCACAAAAGTATTTTGTTTTGGTTTTTTAAAGCGCACACTCTATTACGTAATTCTAATTTTAAGGGGAAAGGACACTGGGCAAACTGGAAACTAGGAAATCCTGCTGAACATTTTTCAAAAACATGGTAAAAAACACCTTTTTCCACTGCAAATTTA
This sequence comes from Podarcis filfolensis, assembly GCF_964270895.1. NCBI lineage: Eukaryota > Metazoa > Chordata > Lepidosauria > Squamata > Lacertidae > Podarcis > Podarcis filfolensis. The sequence goes on along the minus strand of NC_139607.1, from coordinate 48,968,112 downwards.
ACTAAATTACTGTATTTTCATTAGTCTTTTCAAAGCATTGCCACAGGAATAATCCAAAGGAACCTAGACACTGCCAACTGAATTTTAAATAGCACCATTGCTGATGTTCATATATACCTGCTTTGCAATGTAGATGTGTCCATTTTGCAATACTCACCTATCTTCTAAAGTAAGCGTTATTTTAATCTAAAGTTCTTCTCCAGAACAGATCATAATCTAAGTCAGTGTGCCTGCTTGTCAGTAAGCCAGGTAAATGAGAAATTGGCTGAACACAATACAAGGATTCACAGGAGGACCCATGATGCCATTGTTCCAGGGTCCAAACTACAGAATTGGAATAATCAAAGTTATTTTATGACTTTAAGCATGTTGTCATTGTTCTTGTTTTCCCCCTCTCCTTTAAAATAGCTGCCAGGAGTCCCTAATCCAGATAAGAACCCTGCAGGTGCTCTTTTCCCGAACAGAAGGATTCCAGTGTGGAGAGTGACACTTGTGGATGTGAGCAGTCTAGTTATCTTAAACCAGCACAGGTCACACAATCTCTGGATTCTCTTGAACAATTGAGCGGTATGCAGAGGGCTTCATGCAGAGCACCTTAAGGTAAAGGGACCCCTGACCATTAGGTCCAGTCGTGACCGACTCTGGGGTTGCAGCGCTCATCTTGCTTTACTGGCCGAGGAAGCCGGAGGAAGTCATGTGGCCAGCATGACTAAGCCGCTTCTGGTGAACCAGAGCAGCGCACAGAAAAGCCGTTTACCTTCCTGCCGGAGTGGTACCTATTTATCTACTTGCACTTTGACGTGCTTTCGAACTGCTAGGTTGGCAGGAGTAGGGACCAAGCAACGGGAGCTCACCCTGTCGCGGGGATTTAAACCGCCGACCTTCTGATCGGCAAGTCCTAGGCTCTGTGGTTTAACCCAAAGCGCCATCCGCATCCCACGCAGAGCACCTTAGGGTTTTATTTAAAAGAACAACAACAAAAGAGTCTAGCTTTTCCAGTTTTTGACAGAACTGGATGCAATTTTCAGTTGTGGTCACACCTTCTAATGAATCCTGCCAAATTTTAGAATGATAATTTCAGTCGTTGGGTGAACACGGTAGGAATCATAGGATGATGGATGGTAGGAAAAGAATATGGATTGTCAGCTTTGTTTTAGAGTTCCTATAAATGATGAGAGGGCACAATAAGCAAACTTTAAAGGTTCTTTCACTTTGTTTTATATATTTTTGTTTCTTTTGTTTAATATTTCCTTTTAGCATATAGGTTAGGTATGCGTGAAGCTAATCTATGTTTCAAAAAATGGCAGAAAATAAAGTTTCTGTCTGGTCTTCAGCTCTCTATACAGGTGCATGTAGCATTGCCATCATATACAATCCCAAGCGGGGGGGGGACAGCCCTCTTCTCTGCTTTTCTCCCTTCTTATACATTTTCCGTTTAATAAGGAGAGACCTTTGAACTATCAGTGAATATTGCAAATGGCAATCTTAACATAAACAAGATTTTTTTTAAAAAAAATGATATTTATTAGAAGTTTAAAGATTACAAAAAAAGAAGAAAACAACAAAAAATTTAACAAAACATACATTACAATACATAAAAAATACATAAAAAAATAAAAAATACAACTATAACAATAAAAAACACACATCCAATAATTCCATATCTTTATCTTTCATTTACTTGTTTCATTGACCTCCTCACACCTCCCTTTTTGTATTCTAGTTTAGTTATTTGTTTCAGCAAATTCTTTCCATCTTTCTCAATTTTTATTGGGTAATTTATCTTAGCAGTCTAACTTATTAATTAACTCAGCAAATCCTTTCCATCTTTCACTATATTCTGTCATTCAGTTTATCTTAATTTATTTTAACCTTATCTTACCATAAAATACCTTAAAACTTAAAATTTAGTACTTATTTATACATAACTCCTTATATCATTTCTACTAAAGCCAAATAGTTTCATTCCAACATTTTTCATAATACTCGTTAATTTTACACTAATTCCCAAAATAAAATTTTTTTAAAAAACTTTCTTCCAATCTTCCTCCAACGTCTCTTCTTCCTGGTCTCGGGTTGTATCAGTCCTTACTGTCCATTCCATCTAGTCCATCAACCTGGTAATCTTATGTCCGAGGCTCTTAAGTCTTTTCCATGTCCCTTCTGCAGATCTTCTTCTTGTTTATACCTGCACTTTACCTTGTCTTTTGTTGATCTCTTTCTTAATTTCTTTCCTTTCTCATTGAAGAGTAGGTCTCGGGGGAACTCCAACCCAAAGATATCTCCATCTCCCCTCAGCAGATCGGCCCATTCCCCACAGTCCCATTCCCCACAGTCAGTAGTGTAGTCCAGAAAGTATTTAAAAGCATGTTTCAAAGTCCCTCCAAAATTAAGAGCCCCCACGACTCCAGACCCCCCCTGGCCCGCTCCAGATTCAATCTTCAAGGACAGCGGCTTATGCTCCTGCAGGGCCTCAGGTCTCTCCATTTGTGTTACTTGAGGTTCAACAGCAACCTCCTCCATTGTCTTCTGCATTTGCACTTGCCCTGTCAAAACAGGTTCCTGGGTTGGTTCCTGAATGGTTTCTATATAAGTATTCGCTGTTTGTCCAAAGTTTTTGACTGCAACAGTCATCAAATCCATCTTCTCATGCATCTGCTCCAACAAAGCACTTGTCTTACAGAAAGCAAGCACCAAAACTTCTTCTAAACACATTTTTATTCAAGGTCAGAGTCTGGTCCCACAATCCTAATCTCCACAGCTGTGAAATCCCCAGATCGACTCCAGCAACAATTTAACAAGCTCCCGCTAGAGGAGACAATTTCTATTTGTATCCATCTTTTGAAAGCAGGTCCAACAAAAGAAAATTACTTTCATTTTTCAACTTTTTTGTTTCTTTTAAATGCAAAAGGCAACATTGGAATCAATTTGTTTCTCTTCTTCAGCTATCTGTCAATAGACATTCCGTTCACAGTCAATGAACTTCCACAAAAAATTCTGTCTCTGACACCCCGTTCCCAGGTTTGAGACGGTGGAAATTTATCTTTCTTTACTCTCTCTCTCTGCAGGCTTGAACAATCAAAATTCCCCCTCTTTTCTCCTGCTTCCAAGAGGGGTTTTGGTGGTTAAAACTGAAGGAAATTTAGACCTTTATATACAACTTTCCAGGCTTTAGCTTGCACAATTTTTGCTTTAGTCTATTTACAAAAGCGGAAGGCGGACTTCCTGTTTAGACCTTCCCGCTTCGATACCAAATTAAAATGTTTCTTAATCCAATTTTCCGTTCTACTCACGGGTACTTGTTTAGAGTCCAATTGTCCACAGGAAAAGTCAGCGCTCTCTGGCAACGGCTGTGCAGCTTCACTCCGTAAAAATAGCGGTCGATTCAAAACACCGCGCCGCTCACCCCACGTCGCTTCGGATCCCAAAAAAAGGGGTTCCCTGCAAGTAGGGGAGGCGCTCCTGGTGTCAGCCGAATCCCACGTTCCCAGGCTTCCTCCGCCTGGGATTTTTGAGGGGTCTCTGCCTTCGCCGCGGCGGCAAGACCCGATTTTCGCGGAGCGGGTTCCTCTCAGTCAGAGGAACTCCGCCATTGCCGATGGCGCTAACCCGGAAGTCCTTAACATAAACAAGATAAAGGCAAAGAAACTCAAACTCTCTCACACAAACATTAAAGTTGCCATAGGTGTGATAATTCTGGCTAAGAACATCACAGGATTAATGGTGGAGCAGATTTAACTTTATGCTTGTTGACTCTGCCATGAAAATCCACACAAACAGGAACCGAGCTGATGACGTCTGATCTGCCTCACGGTCAGTGTCTGGGAATCAGTGTGTGGGCAGTGGGGAGCTGTGACTTCCTAGGCTGAAAAGTGAGAAAGGGAACAGTTTCTCTGCTTCAATTTACTGTACCCCCCCCCAAAAAAAGCAAGTGAAAATGAAAAATGGGGCATTGGATTATGTGACTGTTGCCCACTCTTTTGCTTATCTCTCTGCCCCATCCCCCGGCCTCCCCAATTCAGCCCCACTTCCGAAGATTATCAGAGGCACTCCTTGTCCTAACTAGAACCTCGGTGTCACTTTGTTTTTAAATTGTGGGTCTGTTTGCCATCCTGGATTCCATCGAGAGAAAGGGTGAGATATAAATGCAAGGCAAATTTGGAATAGCCCAGTTGGTTAGAGCATGGCACTCATAATGCCAAGGTTGCACGTTCAGTCCCCCTATTGGACAACTGCATATTCCTGCATTGCAGGCAGTTGAACCAGATAATCCTCAGGGTCCCTTCCAACTCTACAATCCTACAATTCTATGATTATGTTGCTAAATAAATAATAATAAATAAAACTATGGGAGCAGTAGGTAAAGCCAGTCAGATAGAAATATGCTATTAAAAAAGGAGTGTGATTAATTTTCTACCTTTGGACATAACTTACCCAGCAGTGCCCAGTTTGTGTTGTCCTCCCACAGCTTCAATTGTGAAATCAGCCATTTCTTCTAGGACTGCTTGAACTCATAAAGAAGTGAAGATATGCTCACATAAATCCAAGGCAAAGGCACACACTTGCCTAGAACAATTTAACACAGAATTTTGGAATCTGTACTAGGTAGTTCTGTATGTACTTTCACTGCAGGAATTTGCTCAAGGAAGTGCTATCTGATGCTCCTATGTTGCAAATTCCAGGATGTTTAAAGAACCAACATATAAAATCTGGTGGATCACAAAGCAGCATAGTCATAAACCCCACTCGCTGGGTCATCACCTTGTCGTGGTGAGTGGGCTTGCATGTTCCTATGACCGTTGTGAGCGAAGCCATTGGGAATCTTGTACTCCCAGCAGGGTCGCCCAAGGCGGTAAGGTCAAAGGGAAGGAGCTAGACAAAGTATGACCCAAGAAGTCCTCAACGGCAGAACAGGCAGATGATAACAAGTGATATGTTACAACAGCTGTGAAGGCAGATGAAGGCTGCAGCAGATAGGAATCTACCGGTTTGTCATGACTACTTCATGCCATCGGAACAGAGCCCTACTGCAAAGACTGTGTGTTGGTCAGCGTGCACTGATCTACACACATAAAACAAATTCAAGCACAGGCATCTTCCAAAAACCCAACCCAAACCCCCAAAGTCCCATGGCGATCGGCAAATGGTAACGGGGGCAGCACCTTGCAATCTGGAAGACCCCAAGTCATGAACCGGCACATAGGCGGTGGATACAGATTCAGTTGTTCTGACTCAAGGAATGAGGCAGTTGAGCAGCTCGGCAGCTGTATCCATGACTGAGCAGCCCTTTTTAGGATGCACTCTGCTCACCCCGAAAAGGGGAAGGGGCTAGAAAAGGTGCCCTAAACATAGCCTGCCTCCCTTTTTCCCTGACTGGATTACCACGCCCAGTGGGGTCACCTCCTAGCGGTCGTAAAAAACAATTGAACTTTGAAACATGGAATATACGGACTTTGTCAGATCGAACTCAGGACACAAGGGAGAAAAGTGCTAGGAGGAAGGCACACTTGGCAAATCCACACCGTGATCAACTCCCACCCGGAAACCAATATCCCCACTCTGGAAGGACATGGGGATCCAGAATTGGCCTCCATAGTCACAAGACTAATTGTTAAAACCGTGTTTATGGAAGACAATCTTACTCGGCTATGAGTGATCACCAAAGAAGAAGAAGAAGTCATAAACATTTTTCATGATCCAGAATGGCTGTCAGTTATTCAGGTTTATGACAAGTCAGATAATAATAAGGCACTGTGACCCAAAAATTTGAATATGGGATCTCTTACCAATGGTAAGAGCGGGTGGTGCTATGGTCTAAACCACTGAACCTCTTGGGCCTGCCAATCAGAAGGTTGGCTGTTCGAATCTCCATGACAGGTTGAGCTCCCATTGCTCGTTCCCAGTTCCTGCCAACCTAGCAGTTCGAAAGCACACCAGTACAAGTAGATAAATAGGTACTGCTGCGGTGGGAAGGTAAACAGTGTTTCCATGTGCTCTGGTTTCCATCATGGAGTTTCGTTGTGCCAGAAGCGGTTTAGTCATGCTGGCCACATAACCCAGAAAGCTGTCTGTGGACAAACACCATCTCCCTCGGCCTGAAAGCAAGATGAGCACCACAACCCCATAGTCACCTTTGACTGGACGTAACCTTTACCTTTTTACCTTTACTTCTCAACTGTCCCTCATTGTGAAGAGCATGAATGTATAAAATATATAAAATGTGTGTAAACACATACATGTTCTTAAATGCTACAAATGAATTTTAGCCACAACCATAACCCTACTTATCTCAGACTGAGCCTCATTGAATTCAACTGACTTCTGAGTAGACATGGTTAGGATCACACTGTTACAGTACCATAGGCTTTCAAAAATGCTGGCAAGCCTATAGATGTAGGAATAACTAGATTGCCTTTGTTAACAATTGGTGTGATATTCCCTGGCTAACTACAGGGATAACTACATGTCAGCAGAGCTCCAGCGCTGAGTTTTTAAAAACCAAGGTAGATCCAATGAAAAGTGGGTGTTGATGTGACACACACACCGTGCTGCCAAGTAAAACGGGGGGGGCAGCCACTCCATTTAAAATTTGTGGGTGCCTGGGCACCCAGGGCCCTACATAGTTGGTGCCTATATCTCCAACACTGTCATCCTCCTCCACTGCATCTAAGTAGCTTAGGGCAGGGGGTAGGCAAACTAAGGCCCAGGGGCCAGATCCGGCCCAATTGCCTTCTCACTCCGGCCCGCGGACAGTCCGGGAATCAACGTGTTTTTACATGAGTAGAATGTGTGCTTTTATTTAAAATGCATCTCTGGGTTATTTGTGGGGCCTGCCTGATGTTTTTACATCAGTAGAATGTGTGCTTTTATTTAAAATGCATCTCTGGATTATTTGTGGGGCATAGGAATTCATTCTTTGGTTGTTGTCTTTCAAAATATAGTCCAGCCCACCACATGGTCTGAGGGATGGTGGACTGGCCCACGGCTGAAAAAGGTTGCTGACCCCTGGCTTAGGGGGTGGAGGGCAGGCCATGTATTACTCCCAGCTCTGACTATTCCCCACCTCCTCAGCACTTGCCACCTCAGGTGGCTGATGCACTCTCCCCCCAAAGTAGGGCCAGCCCTTGAAATGAAATGAGATGAGATGAATAGTGAAATAGTAGAATAGCCAAGGTCACTGGGTTTTGCCAGCAGAAAGTATTTTTATTTAGCTCTTATTATCATGAAGCTCAGTCAACATTAACATTTTAACAGGATCTAAACAGGGATCAATAAAGTGTCATGTAATGATTACCTCTCAGCAGAGGGAAGCTGGGAATTAACAACCAGGAAAAATCCAATTCAGGCAAAACCAAAAGAATGAAGGGAGCAATAATTCAGACAAAGCTAGGAGAAAGCTGGGAACAGTAAACTCTCGGAATGAAGGGGGATTGGCTGGTAGAAGCTGCAGGTGAATGACTTATCAAAGGAAGAGGGTTCTATGCATGCTCTTGAGTGAGTCAGATGCAGAGGTAACAATGAGACATTTCCTGCAACCTGCTTTGTAAGCAGATATGAAGCATTGGATCAGGCAGTCCTGGGACTGCTTCCACGCTGCACAGCGGCACAGGATATGTGGCCAGTTCCACTTTCCTGCTTCAGAGTGTACCTGCATGGAACACATGATCAGCAACACATTTGCTATATATGCACATGTTAAATGTACGTGGATAGACATACGTTGTGTGTATCTGGATGAAATTCATATGCATCCTGGTCCAGGTTATTGAAGATTTATTATGTACCCTCTAACACTTCACAGGTGGATATAGGGACAGCCTTGAGTACTTGTCAAATCTATACACCATCCTTTCCCAATCTGATATCCCTCAGATGCTTGCTAAACTCTAGCTCCCATCCTTTCTGACTTTGGCCATCTTGGCTTGGGCCAAGAGGAGCTATGTAGCCCAAGTAACTGGAAGGCACCAGATTGGAAAAGGCTGCTCTACTTTTAGCGCACAATTCAAAGTGTTGGTGCTGACCTTTAAAGCCCTAAATGGCCTCGGCCCTGTATACCTGAAGGAGCATCTCCACCCCAATTGTTCAGCCCAGAGGTCCAGCTCCAAGCACCTTCTGGTGGTTCCCTCACTGCAAGAAGTGAAGTTACAGGGAACCAGGCAGAGGGCCTTCTCGATGGGCACATCCACACTATGGCCCGCCCTCCCATCAGATGTCAAGGAGATGAATAACTATACAGTGGTACCTCTGGTTATGAACTTAATTTGTTCCAGAGGTCCGTTCTTAACCTGAGGTACCACTTTAACTAATGAGGCCTCCCCCCGCCGCCGCCCCGCCACACGATTTCTGTTCTCATCCTGGGGCAAAGTTCTTAACCTGAGGTACTACTTCCAGGTTAGCGGAGTCTGTAACCTGAACTGTTTGTAACCCAAGGTGTTTGTAACCCGAGGTACCACTGTATGACTTTTAGAAGACATCTGAAGGCAGCCCTGTACAGAGAAGTTTTTAATTGTTGGTGTTTTATTGTGTTTTTAATATTTTGTTTGGAGCCTCCCAGAGTGACTGGGGCAACCCAGTCAGATAGGTAGTATATAAATAATAAAATTATTATTATTATTATTATTACACAAAATAGCTGCAACTCAGAAACATTCAGCAATCTTTGCTATCTGCATAAGGGTGTACAGAATGGAACATGATGGAAGAAATGCCAATGCACCAGTGTTGTGTAACCATGTGTGTGAGCATTTACATGTCACACTTAACAATACTCCGCTCTTTCCAGGCATGGTCTACACTTTAAAGCTCCATGACCAAGAATCATCCCCTTTCCCCACTTCTGGAGCTTTCCTTGTGAAAACCCACTCTTTCAAGCTGAATCGGAGCAAAGAGCAATCTGGGGAAAGCCTGAATTGCCATTTGTTGTGCTTCAGCTTTAAAGAATGGGCTTTTGAGGGAAAGCTCTGGGGCAAAAAGAAATGAGTGCTTGGACACAGAGCTTTAAAGCACGGACCTGTGTCTGGCAAGAGCAAGGTGTGTGTGGATATGAGAAAGCCTCTGATTGAATTCAATTTATTTTCTTGATGATCCAAGTTCTGACCAGAGCAAGACAGAAAACCATGCAACAGGAGTACTTTGCATGATCTCTTGGGCTGAGGAGAAATACTTACCCTTGACTTGCATCGATTTCCTAATGGCATATTGTAGCAGAACATAAGCAAATGATTTTGGGACTGGCTTCTCTCCCCACCCACCCCCACCCCTGCTTTTAATTGTTTGGATCATGGGGGCTGTGAGGGAAAGTACGTGCAGAGGAGGCTTGCCATTGCGAAAGATGTGTTCCCTTGGTTTTCCTTCTCTTAGCTTGGCAGGAAGCGTGGGCTTTTGACTTCCTGTAAGCAGCAGATGCCTTATTCTTTGTATTCCCCAAATAGGAAGTGGGAGAACCCTTCTGCCAAGCACATGGAAACTTAATTTCATTTTCAGTGCAGGATTAATAGCTAGGAAGTTATATTGTTGCTCAGGGTTGGCTACTGCTAATTACTTCAAACATTAATGCAACTTCCTTGAACAGAAGTGCAGTGTCATCTCTCCTAACTTGCAGTTCCCTGGTGCTAGGGGTGGCATGTCCTGTTTTGCCACTTGAGGTGACATGGGAACGTGCCGGCCCAGCCCTGCTGCCATCCTGCCACTGGCACCCGCTGCCCCATTCCACTGCTGAAGTCTCCCCTAGGTGTGTTGCATTTGTGCCTCCCGCAGACCACCAGTGGCAGTGGTGGCGGTGGCCTCCAGTGAAATCACTTGAGAGCTCCCCAAAATATTGCAAAATCTTGTGCGCTCTGTGAGATCTCATGACACAGGTGCCAAGTTGCGCCTGACATTGGGGGAGGGGATGACATCACACGTGCAATGTCATGCGCATGACGTCACCTGCATTGTGTGCCATGTACAAGACTGCTGCATCAGGAGAGACTGACCAGGGCTCCTCCCAATGTGACATTTGCCCGCCAGGTCACATTGGTCCACACAGCGCCTCCCAATGCTGTACGGCCCAGGGCATCATCCTGCCAGGCATCCTCTGCCCCCTCACGATGGGGGGGGGCTGAGCCCCATCCCAGCAGACATTGGGGGGCTGTAGAGACCTCAGCCCCACGGAGTTGACACACCTGTCTCATGAGATTTCAGCAAGATCTTTTGAGATCTCAGTGGAAACTGGTGCCACTGCTGGCACCACTCCTCTGCTAGCAGCAGGGGGAGTGGGGCACTCAAGAGGGTGCCACCTAGCAGGCTTCCACCACTTGAGGCAGTGTCCTCACCTTGCCTCACGGGAGGACCAGTCCTGCCTGGTGCCATCTCTTAAAGCCCTCACTTCCTGTATGAGACCCTGGGCCTGAAACATTTGGAGGCCTGAAGTAGAGTAGGAAATCCTGTCCCCCACATGCACTCAGTCAAGTAGTACCCCTGAACATGCACAGAGCTGGCTCTAAAGGACATTTTTATTTCAGATCTGTAGGTAGACTAAACATTTGGGCGATGATTAATATATGTTTATCTTTCTGAGAATAATTCCATTTAATTTTGTAAAACAGAAACGAAGGGAAAGGAAATATACCTTGACATCTTTATTCCTCCTGAAAGTTTTAAAAGCAGTATGCTCCAAATATGTTAACAAATCTGTGCAAACTGATCCTGATCCCAAGAAAGTAATCTGAATGGAAATCGTAATAGTGATTATAGTGAGCTATGGGTGGGTTCGGATGTAACGATCCTGACTTGATAAACCATACAGTGATACCTTGGTTCTCAGACTTAATCCATTCTGGGAGTCCATTCAAAAACCATTCAAAAACCAAGGCGCAGCTTCCAATTTGCTGCAGGAGCTTCCTGCACTCAAGCGGAAGCTGCACCGGACATTCGGCTTCTGAAAAACATTCGCAAAACGGAACACTTACTTCCGGGTTTGCGGCGTTCAGGAGCCGATTTGTTCAGGAGTCAAGCCATTCGAGAACCAAGGTACCACTGTAGTTCAACTTTATTAAAACATGAGCAAGCGTTGGGCCCACATTCTCCCCCACCCCTTTCTCCTTCCCTTATAGGTTGACTTTGGATCTTTGGTCATGGTCTCTTTAAACCACAGTTGTATACTGATTTCAGATGTTGGTTAGTGAACTAATGGAAAACCACAGCTCTCCATTTTGGAGACCATGAACAAGACATCAAAGTCCACTGCATGAGGAGGGAAGGACACAGAGAGCACATGGACTTGATAATCTCTTAATCAGCTATGGTTTATAAAGCTTGGATCATTATGACCAAACTGACCTACTTAATAAATATGGTTTTCAGAGTTTAGGAGCTGTATTTCTGACATCTGGCTACTGTCTGCCAGAGGCAGCTGAGGCACGAGTGTTGGGCTCATGGGCTCTCTAGGTTCAATGAGGCCTTTTAAGTCTGGCTTTTTGTGCTCCTTCACACCAAAAGAGCACTGGAACCACGTTTCCTTTGACTCCTGCATTTCCTTTCTTTGTGGAACGATGTCAAGGGCTGTTCATTTCTGTCTTGACATTCACAGCCTTTGGCTTGGAGACATGAAAAATCCTTCAGTGTTGTAACTAGATTGCCCGTTTCCCAAAATGATAGATTTGCTTTACTAAAGAAAAGAAAAGAAAAGTGTGTGAGTGGGGAGGAAAGCCTTTCAAATTACCCTCATCCTGCCAAGCACTGAGCATGACCCAACACCACATTTTTATCGCATACTTCCATTGCACTCTGAAAGCTCCCTGGGTTCAGAAGGGTCACCTCCTATGACTTCAGAGTTGTACTGGAGCGTTCATAAATTAGGCCTTTCCTGTACATTAGTACTTTGGCCCCTTGCCATGGAGTCGTAGTCCAAGAACTTACAGCCAAGAGCTTGGGGTTGTTGCTGTCTGTTACAAAGGTTAAAGGATGGAAAGAATTCACTCTTTCCCTATTCTACCACTGCCCTCTTTGACAAGTATGAAAAACTGAAGTGATGCACAACTAAGAAAATGAAATCTTTTAATATACCTCTAGGACTGAGACTGCTAACCGGTGCTCACTCAGTCAAGAGAGGGTTTAACTTTTATTCCATTTGGATGTTTCCCTCTTGGACTGCAAAGAACTAATGCCTGGAGCAAATCTGGAATACTACAGCACTGGGACCACTTTTGTGAAACACTAGTTTTTGTAAAGAGAAGCCATATGGTTCAGGCAAATGAAGTAGTTCCTTCAGCAGGGCCATGCAGCACAGGCCTGAACCAGTCTAGTCAAGTGAACAATATCATGGCGAAAATCTAAAGAACAAAATACTTTTATTAACCAATGAACTAATTAGTTGCAGATTTCTAAAGCAGGCCCGTGATGTAGCCAAATTTTGGCAGATGCTCCTTCATTCTAAGTGTCTGAATTCATATCTTCCTCTGTTCTCTTTAGACATATATTCAGAAGGTATCTGTTATGGACTGAGGAATTGTGGAAGGAACTAGCTGGGGAACTCCCAAGGCAAGAAAGCTCGGAGCCCAGGGTTGGTGGTGGGATGACAGTGAGTGGCCAGAGAGAAAGAGGCAGAAGACTTGGGGGGGGAGGTGTCAGAAATTGAAGAGATAACAGGGCTTAGTGAGCAAGTGGCCCAATTTCCTGGAATCACAGAAGCCATCTCAGTTTCTGATTTGATCCCAGAATGTCCTGGTTCTCCTTTTTCCTCTCCTCCACATCTCGGAGAACAATTAAAAGTGCTGGAGAGATCAGACACACACACCCTTCCTTTCCTTTTTGGAAACAGGAGGCTTTGCTCTGTGTGTGTGTAGGTGCAAAAACGGAGTCCTATTTATGCTGAAAATAAAATACCTGCACTAAATGAAGGAAATGTTGAAGCTGGCATACAAAGTCCTTCTTATAACTTTGAAGGAAAATGTAACTGATCCACATTAAATTTTTCAATTGCAATGCTTTAGCATGATGTGGAGAAAGTGGGTATTGATATATTTTTCTCCCTCCCTCATAGTATTAGAACCTGGGCCCATCCAATGAAGCTGAAGGTGGAGGACAGGGCATAGTTAAACTATGGAATTTGCTCCCATAAGATATAGCAATGGATTTGAAAGGGTCTTGGGCAAAATGGTGGAGAATATGGCTACCAATGGCTGCTAGCCCTGATGGCTATGTGCTCCCTCAAATGTTGGAGACAGTATGCCTTTGAACTGGAGTCCAGTCCGTGAGTCCAGCTTTGCCATAATAAATTTGTTCGTCTTCAAGATGTCTCAAGACTCTTTGTCTGCTTTCAATAAAATAAAATTATACGAGTTTGACTCCAATAAATGAACCGCTACACCAAAAATGATTTATGCAATCATTTGATCAGAAAGATCAGAAAGTTCTGTCTCAATATTTATATGGTATGAAACCCAGTAATTTCCCAACTTCCCTCCACCACCTCAAGGGAGCAGAGGCTGAAACAAAATAAAGCACAATCAAAAGCACACCACAGTCCACAAAACTCAGTGGGTACACTCTTTTTCTCTGTAAGCAACATGTGACAGTTGTGAGGAGGGGCTAAGTGCACATGTTTCCTGATTCCTGCTCATGGAAATGTGGAAATTCCACATATGATGCAGGATTGGGACAAGAACAGTAGCTGTCCCCCAACCCCAACCCGCATCTCCATCTAGCTCAATAACTTGGATTGTAACCTTCTGGAGTGGGGAGTCTCCCGGACTCATGGCGGTCCCTATGCAGCGCAGAAACATAGGAAATCAGAGTTCTACATCATGTGGGTTCACGCCAATGAACAGAAGAGGGACAATGGAGATGTGGATGGAGCTAGAGATGGGTGCATCTGTCCATGTTAGTTTCACTATTTCTCATTTTCCAATCTTTAAGTTCCATTCACTCCATTTCCACATGATTTTTTAAATGCCACACGAAAATCCATATGCATATTTGTGTGCATTTCTCCTGACGTATACATTTTGGTATGGGACATGTGGTTTTGCATGCCTAGAATCCATTTTTGTACATTGTTTTCACTAATATACATATTTTGGGAGGTGCATTTTCACTAGCAAAAACATGTTTGTGTCCATTCTTTGGTTAAGAGAGCTGTACTGCAAAATTCAGAGCATGGCACATTTTGGAGGATTTCTGCTTGGTTTCTGTCTTGGTTCATAAATGCAAACTTAGTAGGCTGACATTAGAATGGGAACCAAAAGAATTTCACTCCCATCCTTAGGTGGAACCACCACATTTGTCCCCGCAGGGCCCCTTCAAATCTGAAATTTCCATATTTCTAAAACACTGGACTAGGATTTTGATAGGTGGGTTATCTGCAATTAAGATTAGCGAGAATCATGCACTGACTGGGTGCAATGGTATACTGCAGGGGTCAGCAAACTTTTTCAGCAGGGGGCCGGTCCACTGTCCCTCAGACCTTATGGGGGGGCAGACTACAGTGGTACCTCGGGTTAAGTACTTAATTCGTTCCGGAGGTCCATTCTTAACCTGAAACTGTTCTTAACCTGAAGCACCACTTTAGCTAATGGGGCCTCCTGCTGCTGCCGCACCGCCACAGCACGATTTCTGTTCTTATCCTGAAGCAAAGTTCTTAACCTGAAGCACTATTTCTGGGTTAGTGGAGTGTGTAACCTGAAGCGTATGTAACCTGAAGCGTATGTAACCCGAGGTACCACTGTATATTTTTGGGGGGGAAATGAACAAATTCCTATGCCCCACAAATAACCCAGAGTTGCATTTTAAATAAAAGCACACATTCTACTCATGTAAAAACACGCTGATTCCTGGACTGTCTGCGGGCCGGAGTGAGAAGGAAATTGGGCCGCATCCAGCCCCTGGCCTTAGTTTGCCTACCCATGGTATACTGTATCTATAGGGTTGGAGGAGAAATTCAATTACACTTTCCAAAACAATATGCAAATTGAAACATAGCCATCCTTCAGTATTCACACTTATCCAAAGTTTGCAATGCAGTTCACCAACCAAAAAATGCATGAAGGCATTTTTTATATATATATGAAAATTGCTGCAGAATTTGGACAGCTAAATTTAAGACTGGAAAATGAGAAACCAAGAGACCTGAAAATGACAGATTCTCCCACCCATATCTGTGAGTGCATAAACCCAAACACAGCTTCTTAAAGTTGTAACATGAAAGCGGAAGCTACTATGGGCATATCTGCCTGGAGACAATAGAAGGATAGCATGTTTATTACATTGGCTAGACCAAAGAAACCTAATTATAGGCATGGTCTGAGACAACACAGAGCATCTCCACTGTGTGCACACAGAAAACATGAATGAAATGAAAACTCAACCCAACTTAAGGAAACAATTAACTATTTGCATTTAAAATGCGCTCTTGGGTTCTGTTAGGGCTCAGACTTCTGCTGTGCTTGTTGGCATTTGATCTGTACACCAGTGACTAAAATAACCTTGCTCTATACCATAAACAAGACAAGCAGTCTGTTTTCTGTAGTAGCCCTTGTAATTCTGAACTCTGGAAGAGCTGACATTTATTTTCGCCTCCTCGTGGCTTTCGCTGGTGATTGAAAGAGCCCAATCCAGCAGCAACTGGTGGGATAGGGCAGGGTTGTGAATTTGTCCTGCTGAGATGGATGTTGGTACAGTTTCCCTGGATGGGGCTATATAGTGACAAGGACAAGGCTGCACAGACGCCAGTCCACATTGCCCTAACCTCGCTGCTGCCCTGACCTGTCACAGCCGTTTACAGGTAAGCTGTAGCAACACAGGTTTTGGGTTGACAGCTCTGTTAGTCTGCCCAAATACCAGTGGTGGCATAAGGAAAAAATTGGTGGGGGGAACGGAAAAGACATAGGATATTTTGAGGTGGCCGAGTTGTATCACACATGGTAAGCTAACTGACAGAAAAATGGTAGTATATGTCAATGGCACAAGTACAGCAAAGGTGAGGGCAAGGGCGGGGGCAAGCTCCTTGTATGAGAGGGCACTTCACACACACCCCTCCAGCACTACTCATGCCCAGTACACTGGGTCATATATATTGGACCAACCCAAAGGAATCCTAATGTGAATGGCCTCGGTCCAGTATATCTGAAGGAGCGTCTTGCCTCCATCATTCAGCCCAGACACTGAGATCCAGCGCCGAGGGCCTTCTGGTGGTTTCCTCACTGCGAGAAGCCAAGTTACAGGGAACCAGGCAGAGGGCCTTCTCGGTAGTGGCACCCTCCCTGTGGAACGCCCTCCCACCAGATGTCAAAGAGAACAACAACTACCAGACTTTCGGAAGACATCTGAAGGCAGCCCTGTTTAGGGAAGCTTTTAATGTTTGATGCATTACTGTATTTTAATATTTTGTTGGAAGCCGCCCCCAGAATTATTTTTTATTATTATTATTATTATTATTATTATTATTATTATTATTATTATGCTAGAAATGGAGATCATCTCACTGTGTGTGCTCAATAAGAGCTTAGCAAAAACCTCAATCAGAACTTAGAAAAAGCTGACAAAAGCCAGGTTTTTCAACAATATCTACTAGATTGTCGGAAAGAGAATAAAGGAATATTAGCAAGGTCAGTCTTTCCTGTAATAATTCATGAAAGGCTGGAGCGTTAGTATATGTGACTTTCAAGGCGAACTTTCCAAATGGAAAGCAACATTTGCAGAAAAGAGAAAAACATCTAAAAATAAGTGCTCATCATTCTTGCATGCACAGAAATACCAAGGGGCAAAATCTGGCTTTCCACATTATGCAATGACTCATCCTCACTCCCCCACCCCCACTGCCCTGCCCCAAGTTGTAATTGGCGTGGAAGACATGTATTTAGCAGAATGATTCATTCCAAATGGCCACCGGGTTACTAGCTGGGCTGGAAATAAGGGGATGAAAACTGACGTAAAGGCCGAGGGACTTGGAATGCATCAGCTATTTGGAGACCAAGTATGGCAGACATTAACACTCAGTTGTCACTTGTAAATCTTCAATTGCTTTGACAGGTGGCAGAATGGGACATGCGAATACCTATATTTTTCAGAGAGAACCACACTGCTTGGAAAGTGGGTCGTGGCCAAAGCAACAGTCTATATTTTATTTATATCTGTGGGGCGGGAGAGATGTCAGGGGAGCCTGGTAAACTTTTGCCAAGCACGCTTTCTCATTTTCAACTGTGGATGTGTCAAACTACTTCCTTACTCTGCTCCAGATTTGTGTAGGGTTTACTTCTTAGCCTTCTCTTATCCCAAAGATATCCCACAAGGCAGCAGAGGTTTAGGATCAGAGCTTTCCTTCTCCTAGGTTGTCTACCTTCCCAGGTTGATGAGCCCCACCTGCCCCTCACTTCCCTCTACAGCATGTTGCACAAACCACCTTACTGACTGTGGGACCCGCGATTGTTCTTGTCTTCGTAATCTGCCAGAGCAGATGCAGGGGAAGTCCCTAACTCACTGAAGGATTGAGACCCATTGGCTACCCTTAGCTGGTTTAGCCTGCCAGTCAAAGCTGTTCCTGGGGTGTGGCTGCTGTCTCATCATGCTGACAGCTTCTAAGAGCCACAGGCAAGATCACCCACCCAATCTGTGGTCTTGTGTAAGCTATTAAAGGTTAAGGAAACTCAGCCTCTTTTTCCCCCATCGGGTCACCCCTGCCATTTATTGTGTGCAAGAATTAATCCTTCTTTGACGCAGACCATTTGTGTAAGAGGTAAGATTTGCAGAGCAAATGGAACATTTCTTTGATTCATACAAATTGCTCAACTTTAGAATAATGGACATGGTTCCACTAGGAAAGGACTGCCGCTCAAGGGAACTACAATGCTGAAGCTGAGATAAACGAAACCAAAAAGCTTTTCACAGAACGAACAATGGAGGATGTTCTCATCTGGGTCAAGCTGGACAGCTACACCCAGTGAAAGTGCAACTCCTTCTCTGGAGGAAAAGCTCATTAATCATGTCACAACCGAGGCCAGAATTATAAAGGGAATTTCAGGTGCTCCATATTTTAATGCCCCCCGTCTTTTTTAACAAGCTAAACAAACATCTAATTGAGTCCTTGGTACCAAAAGAGGTGGTTTATTAAATATCATTCACCAAATATTTATATGAACTTGTCAAATGTATGAGAAATTCATAGAGTAATTATATATACCAATGACATAGTTGGTGTATATATATCTAATATTATGTATTAGATAGTATATAGCAGTTCTACCGGGTTGGTTCCCTTCATGGATCACTGCCTTGTTGTGGCAAAGGGGCTTGAATAACTCCGAGACGCTATGAGCTATGCCGTGCAGGGCCACCCAAGACGGACAAGTCATAGCCGAGAGTTTAGACTCAATGTGATCCACCTGGAGAAGGAACTGGCAAACCACTCCAGTATTTTGCCAAGAAAACTCCATGGACATAAAAAAGGAGAAGCTTTGAGAAGAAAGTGAAAGTTTCCAAGGCATGCTCCGGTTCATGGGGTCACAGAGAGTCGAACACGACTAAGATGACTAAACAACAACAACCAGGTTGGTAGGTGAGAGAAAGATGCTGCTGATACACCAGTAATATATCCTTTACTTACCCAGTGTAGGAGACAGGGATGTTAGAGAATTCTGATGGAAAAGATAATGGAGACTGTCAATGTCTGCTTATTCATCCTATGTCTGGAATGGAAATCAAGCCAATTATTGTTTTCAGTCTGCAAACAGTATGTAACTGGTGACATCCCCCCCCCCGCACGCACACACACACACATTGAAAGAAATGGCCTTTTTGCATTGAAATAAATGGTGTGGAATAAAATAATAATTGTGTAATTACATAATTAAGTGTGCAAAATTCCACCATGGAAACCATTTTTTGTCAGAGCCAAACTGCTGTGAAACGGAAACAGCACTACATGCGATGAACACAGGTCAGAACAAACATTGACATCTTTTTACATCCTTAGCAGGAATTATGGCAGTGGGCAATGTAACACTCAGAAAAGTCCAACAAATGACCAACACACCTCCTCATGTTACGTGCTTTGGTCTGAAACAAAAACAAGCAGTTCTTTTTGTGTGCCTCCCACACACCACATCTCTTTTGCTTCTGAAATTGGTAGAAAAGGGCAAGCACCAATAAATTAGAAATAAACAGTCCTGCTTCCACATATTGGAATACAGTACTGGAGAGAAATTAAACATGGTTGTTTCAATTTATGCTGAATTTATATTTGTGTTTTCCTTGGAACAAAGGGATGTCCAAGAATCTATTAAGAGCTGTAGCGACATCCAGTGAAACAAACACAGCTAATGTCATGCTTGGGGCATCTGCAAGTGAGAGGGTACAACTATTTCATGTGTTCTATAGGGTCCCGGGTCTACTTCTGATCTCCCTCGTGGGTTTTTAAAATTAGAGCATCCATAAGTCATCAGAAATGCATAAATAAATGCAGAATAAAACTTGCATTTTGCAAAACTCTCACGTGTTTACATGTCTCATACTGTACATGGGTCTGACTTTTTAGAATTTACAGAAACTGTGACACTTTGGTCTGTGTTCTGGGCATCCACTTATAAATGCACATTTGTTTATTTTGTCTCTGCCAAAATAAAGTTTGGGGGTAGCAATTGGCTGCCCCTGATTAAGTTGTAAAACACTTCAGGCTGGGAACAACGGCAGTATTGAGGGACCCCTCTTCACGCACGCATGCATGCACACCTGGCCCCCACAGTTTGGTGTTGAACCCTAAGAAGGCTTTCTTCACTTCCTCAGCTATTTGCCTGCTAGGGTCCATGGCTCTTCCTAAGGTTATGGACTCGCCTTCATTGGAAGTTTTTAAGCAGAGGTTGGATGGCAGTTGAGATTCCTGCACTGCAAGGGGTTAGGCTAGATGACTCTTGAGATCCCTTCCAATCCTACGATTCTGTGATTCAGAGAGTTCCAGCCACTTCAGCTTCTGACTCACCCCAACCTTGACAGTTCTGCCCCTTGAAAAGAACACCGTCCTTGGCATTTGCTCAGGTATGCCTGGTGCTAGGGCAATCCCCGGAATGGCTGTGCTGAAGTCAATAACGCCCAGCCCCACAGGGAGCTATATAAATATAGTCTGCAACTAAACCAAACACTTGGGGAATTCTTACTCAGTCTGCAGGGGGTGTATTCCTACTACATTTAAAAGAAAATCAAATTCCAAAACCCTTAGTGCAGTTGTGACTGCTACAAATTACCAGGCCGCTCTGAATCGTCCTCTTCTAGATTAAGAGACGACGATTCAGTCTCTGCAGCTGTTGAGTGAATGCATATATTTCTTGACGCCGATATTTTTATTCTGGTCATGTTGAATAGTTAGCTGATACTGCATTACTGTCAAGGTAAGAATAGAAATGGGTGTTTTCTGGCTGAACAGCTGCAGACACTCCATCTGCTAAGGATTCCTTCACTCTGGGTATGCAAAGGTCACCGCCTTCTTCTTGGCAATGTTCCTGTTCCTGTAACAGCTGCATGGTGGGCAGAAATTCAACAGGTGTAGTTTTTGTGGCCTAGAAATGCAGAACGTTGGGATGGTCTACATGTTAAGGGTATGGGAGCCCCCTTAGGGAAATAACCTGGAGATATGCCGTGATATTACAGTGGCCCTAGGTAGGACATGACTTACAACACCTGTGCCTGATTTTCAGGAAACTGAAAAGTCTGCTATTAAGAAGTTGTGGAGTGACTCATCTACCTTAGGGCTTTAAGGCTTTGACTCAAAGTAAGAGTGGAACACCTGCTCACTCTTGCTCAAATTACACACAAAGGATATTTGCTGTCGTTATGATTCTTCCCCATTCAGGACAGTGGTAAAGGAATGAATTAAAGGGTACACAATGCAAAGAATGTGCAGTTTACCTCAGAATTCCAGTTAAACATTCCACGGTATACAGCGGTGCAGAAAACGAGACGCCAGGTCAACAAGTACACATAGCGAAAACAGCAAGGAGACGAGCAGAGGCATGATGAAGATAAATTAACTCAAAAGGTCAAGTGGTTAAAATACGTAAATACACTTTCCCAACATCAGGCAGCCTCCCATTTAATGAAAGTAACATATTGACTTTTTAAAAGAAGGACCTCGGAGCGCTTCACAAACATCTTCTCAGCCCTGCTGATGATGCACAGAATCGGTTATTTAAACAGCAGACGGTGTGCTCTAAATGCTCCCATTTGTTTATTTGTCTATTTTGGATCACAGACTCTACAATTTCATCAGAATACGGCTCTGGAAACAGCAGCACCTCACAAATCTGGTGGTATCAAAAAGCAGAATTCCAGTTTGGATCAAAACTAACATAGCAACACTGCAATGAAATCAGAAGTGGTACAAATCCAAAACACAGCACGCATAGCATTGGATCTGCCTGTGTCGGCTATTATGCCTTAGCCTAAGCCATATAGGAGGTCAGAAAACCTTAGGAATGAGACATCTGTATTAAAATACTGTGTCACAGTATAAAGGGAACACAGGGGGAAAGTACTTGAGGAGCTATGTGATCACACATTTGACCTGGGAGTTTGCCTGAAAATAGCAGGCTGGCTTATTGTGCTCTTGGCAAGGCCTCCCCACTCCCATTCATTGAGAATCTTCATCTGTGGCACCAGCCTGCCTTTCTTGCCTTTCCAAGGCTCCTACTTACCTGGTCCATCTCTGAAAAATGCTATCCCGGAACAAGTTCAAACCCAGTGACCTTTCCCTCTTGACTAGGCTCTCCCGTTCCGAGTGACTGGACCCTCAATTGACAGTGCTAGCTAGGTAATAATTGGCCCAGAAATGCTTTTCAGACTCTCAGAGTGGGGTGAAGAAAACCCTTCCAGACATCAGGCTTAGCCCCATACCCTTAGGTACTTTGGATTGGCTCTCAGGGATGATCTTGGCCAGCAGGTTCAGCACCCTCCCATGATCTCCCTAATTTCTCTGCTTCATTTTTTACTGTCTCAAGGAGATGGGTTAGAAAAGAAGAGTCTGAGCCATGGGTAGGCAAACTAAGGTCCAGGGACCAGATTTGGCCCAATCGCCTTCTAAATCTGGCCCACGGACAGTCCGGGAATCAGCATGTTTTTACATGAGTAGAATGTGTCCTTTTATTTAAAATGCATCTCTGGGTTATTTGTGGGGCATAGGAATTTGTTCATCCCCCCCCCCAAATATAATCCGGCCCCCCACAAGGTCTGAAGGACAGTGGAGCAGCCCCCTGCTGAAAAAGTGTGCTGACCCCTGAGCCATGGAGGTCCTTCTCTCATATGGGACTCAAGGATACGGATGAATCATGCCGCTGAAAAAAATCCGCAATGTTGCTCCTTTGTAAACAAGGAAAGGGATGTTGCCTACATGCAAACCTGGAGATTGCACAGGTATGAGAGAGAGGGAGTTTTTAATTACACACACACACACACACACACACACACACACACACACACACCTTTCCCTTTTTATTTCTCCACCTTAGTTTGCCCTTTTCCCCTCCACATCATCACAGTTACTGTAACGTTAGCCCTTAATGCTGGTTTTGAATTATCAACATAACAAGCCCTGAAACCTTGGGATACTGTTGGGAGAAGAGCCACAACAAACGCTTTAGTGTTTGAAAGATATTTGCCTTCTATTAGAGGAAGAGAGACGTTCCTGTGCTTGCCACCATCAGCTAGAATCCTCACTAGAATTCTAGCCATCGCATCTCAGAACTAACAAGGAGGACTACACATAAATCAAATTCAGCAGTTTTCCCTAAGGGAATGATTTCTGCTGACTTGGGCAGGGTTTTGTTTTGTTTTTTAGGTTAAGCCCTGATCTGAAAAGCACCAAGGCCTTTGCATCATTTGACGGAGACTAACAGCGTATCCGAAGCAAACCCCATGTTACCAATATTGTGCTGATATGTTCTAAATTGTGTAACAGGGTCTTTTCTGTCTGCATCTTTTTTTTACAGGAGCAGCTACAATTCTCCATGTCCTTACACTCCAATCCACCAATTGACACCAGACAGACATCT
This sequence comes from Podarcis filfolensis, assembly GCF_964270895.1. Classification (NCBI taxonomy): domain Eukaryota; kingdom Metazoa; phylum Chordata; class Lepidosauria; order Squamata; family Lacertidae; genus Podarcis; species Podarcis filfolensis. The sequence goes on along the minus strand of NC_139607.1, from coordinate 48,945,103 downwards.
TGAGGCAGCCAGGCCCTGTAAAAGAAGCAGGCTGAGCTCCACCATGTGCGTATCTCATATTACTCAAGAGTTCCCCTTTTCCATCCTCCCCTTTGACTATTAAGCTAACCAATAATAGCCGTTGGGGAGGGTATTTCCTAGCAACTGTCTGGAGCAATTGCAGCCTTTACCTTTATACCTATAAGTCAGCCAGTCATTAATGCCAGGAAATTACCTTCTCATTGGCCTATTGCCGTTATAATGAGTCTGAAATTGACTCATCGATTGTAGTTCTGCAAACTTGAGAAGTCTACTTGAAGTTGATAAGGTTTCTTTTCCTCCGCTGATCAATTTTCACAAAGGGACTGGAGCTCTTATGAGTTGGCAGCCTCAATTACTGTGAGCAACCAAGGGGAGGTCAGGGACTTCATATCAATATTCCTTAATAGCTGGGGTTGGTGGAGGGTGGATGTTTGCCTTAATACCCAAAAATCTCTCTCCAGCCTTAAAAAGCAACCGTTTCCAACTGGTGAGTAGGGCAGATAGTTTGGAGCAAGTGTGGATTTGGAAAGAGTATGACAGAAACTGACAGAATGGGAGTTTTTGAAAATGTAAGCCGTCTGAAAATAACCACATACCCTTCCATGCCCACTGTTGTGGACAGACATTCAGAAGTGTGCAAATGTGATTTAAAATGCCGCAAATAACAAAAACAAAAAACGGCCTTGCTGTGTCTTAAGCCCATAATGCATACCTAGCTTTAGACTTCTGGTTACACTAGTGAATTGCATTTTGGTCAGGATGTTGAATAAACTCACACTTCTCTTAGCTTCTCCCTAAGGACTTAGCATTGATTTCTTGTTGGCAGTGAAGGGGGACAACCCTTGCTAATAGGACTCATTTGCAGGAGAACTTGATGCTATTCAGTTTGCCATCTGTGGTGTCTGCATGCACTGCTAAGTACAGTATAGACAATTTGGGAATATATCGATCCAGTGAATGCATAGCCTGGCAGAAACACATGAAACCAGTGAATGGAAATGGTAACATTTTACTCCTTTCATTTCCCACAGACTGGAATTTTATGTTTTCATGCACACTCTTAGAAAGCAAAATTATAGGGTTGTGTTTGTTTGGTGGGTTTTGTTGTTGTTGTTTAAAAACACCATTCTGTGTCAATTTAAACACTGAAATAAAAGTGTTACCATCTCTGGAAAAGGTCCTTTTCACTCAGGCGTGGACCATTTTCAACCCAAAGGCCACTCACCCACCTGGGAAACCTTCTGAGGGCCACAGGATAGTAGTGGGCAGGGTCAGAGACAACAATGGGTAGAGCAAGGAATGCAGATTTTGTCTTTGTACAGTAGCCTATCGTCCATCCATGTCAGCAAGAAGCGTGATCAGGGTTCAATGACACATTCTGCTGTCAGAAACACTCAAGTGAGGGGAGGGATCCAGGGAGAACCCTGTAGGGTCAACATTCAGCCCCCAGGTCTGAGGTTCCCCACCCGTTTTAGCCTGATGCCTTGTCTAGTCTTTCATTATTAGTAGCCCATGTTTTGCATTGCTTTCTGTCACCTTCAGCTCCACTGATGTTAAATTTTGTGGTGCGCATAGAATGGGAATTAGAAAGAAGTATAACTGGGAGGGGCAGCGCTAATGGGGTAGATATCTCCTGCATTCTATTGTGAACAAAATATATTAATACAAACCTTTTTTTAATAAAAAAAAGCCTTATTGTGACAAGGAGATATCATGGTGGGTTAAGAGAATGCTCATGGCAGAGCAAAAAGTGAGCATTATACTCAAATTAATTTGGCTGAGCCTGGCACCGAGAGTGAAGCTTCTGTAGAGCTGAAATACAGAAGTGACCTTAAAACAGAGATGGGGAAACTGCAACCCTCCAGATGATCTCCCACCAAACCCAACTTGCACACCCAATGGTCAAGGATTATAGGACTGACATGTTAAGAGGGCCACAGGATCCCCAGCTCAGCCTTAAAACATGTCGGAACTGAGCTACATTCAGCTTTTCAAGCTTCAAGGAACTGACAGTTGTTTTCTACCTGCTGAACTCAATTAAAGGTGTGTATCTAGAAGCAGGAGTGGGTGTGGGCTTTTCTGCTAGAGTGAGATCTGCTTCCCCCTTCCTTCACAGAACAGAAACAGAATCTGGACCATAATGAAAGACATAATGAACAGACATTGCTTACAGTCAGAGTTGACATAACTGGAATCAGAAAGGATTTTCCCCAGCAGGTGTCATGAACCTGTATTGAGGTCTCTTCACTTATCGTATTTTGAGTCATCATCTGGAGCTATTTGTCTGCACAGACCTTGTCTAGTGCACCATATCACTCTAGTAACATGTTGAATGGATTGATTGATTAATCTGTATTGAACTGATGCGCAGGTTATTCTGGTGTGAGGAGAGGTTTTTCTTCAACTTTTGCTGGCAATCTGCACTAGATCTCTTCATCAGGCAGGTAGGCTAACTCTACATGGACCAAGGGTAGGCAACCTGCGGCCCATGGGCCACACGTGGCCCACAGGGGTCATTTAACCAGCCCCCGAACTGAGCCACCTACTCAATGAGTCCCCACACGCGGCACTAAAGTGGTGCAGCGGGGCGCAGGGACTCACTTCTGCAGCGATGGAAATCGCATCTGCACAAATGCAGACACCGGAAATCATGGGCGTGGGTGCTCACACACACCCACAATCCAGCCCACGGACAGATCTCCGCTGGAGTGAACCGGTCCAGGCAAGGTAAACCTTGCCAACCCCTGACATGGACCAATGCTGGGTCTCTCTTGTCACTGACAAGAACAAAGAAGGCACTGCTTTCTGGCTGATGCAGAATTAACTTCACAAAGCTGTCAAGTACAAATGTTGTGACTCTCTACCAAAGACCTGTCTGAACAACTTCAGGACAGTTGGGGTGTCAGGCCACTCATTCTTGGATTACCTGCCGAGTCACAGCAGTAATCCCCAGATCTGATTGGTTTGCTCTCTTTCTTAGTATTTGCTGACACATAGATTTTGCCCAATGAAGCAGACAGCTCCCAAGCACTTCAAAGCATACAAGGGATGAATCACCATGGCTACAGAAATCCCTCCTATAATGGGATGTCTACTTCAAACTCACCAGCCTTTTATTTGCATCTGACTGACACTAAATGGATCTCCTGCACAAGCAAGGATTTTTTTGTACCAAAAGTCACTCAAGTCAAGCTATATAAGACAAATATAATAACTTGCTGGAGCATGAAATTTCGAGGACACAAACTTGTCCGCACATTAGAATTTAAGCAACGTGCAGCCTGTGCAATAGTTACTGCATAGTTGATGTGCCATGTTGGGGTCTGTGGACCAAATAGCTATACCTAAATGAACTGAGGACCACCTCTGCTGCATTATTTCCAGTCTCCAGAAGCCAAAATACATAGAGCAGTATTCAGTCAAGTTTTACTCAGAGCAGACCCACTGAAATGACCGTGACTCAGTTAAGACCATTAATGCCAACGGGTTTACTCTGAGTGAAACTTCCTTGAATACCACCCATAGAAAAACTGCAGAGTGTAGAGCTGGCAGTCATATCTGGTAATATCTTTCTATGGGGTTGCACCTAACTTTTATTATTTCTAATTAAGGCATTTATACCCTACGTTTCAGTTTCAAAAGCCTACAAGGCTTTTCACAAAACAGAACCAATAATGGTAACAGTATAAAAGCACACTTAAAATGCTACAGCTGATAAAAGCAGCAGTTAAAAAGATCTTAAATGCCATTTAAAGCATGGGAGAATTAAGATGGGCTTCAGGTGTCTGACAGAAAACCATGATGGTGTCAAGTGAACATGACCGGGCAGTGTTTACTTTGGCCACAAACACTAAAACGGCCCCTTCAGCTAACCAAGACAGCAATGACTCCCCAAGACTGACTTTTACTCAGGTCTCAGGCATTTAAGGGCTTTGGTTTCGCTTTGGGATTTTCTGAAGGCAAGAGACCAGAACTGAGCTTGCCATAGTGTACTGTGACAAAGGTGCAGGGATATGACTTTTTCTATAAAGTGGAATAGTTGATGTCCATGTATTGTAACCCTGGAGGCAAATTCAGTTGAGATAGACATTAGTAAAGCCTAACGGTTGAGTTTTCATTCCACCTTAATCTCTCAAATGTACCACTATAATGTAGTGGTTGTGAACTGGTCATTTGTAGATTTAAGCTGCCACTGCCATTTTCAGTGAATGTGTGGAAGAGAGCCAGGAGGACCATGCCAACCAGCCCCACCCCAATATTGCCACTCGTAATCATCAATCTTGCATAAACTGGTAAACCTCATGTCAGAATAAAAAGGGAATCGGCACTCATCCAAACTCTTTCTACAGTAAACATAGATAACACTCCCTTTAGCCATCCACATCTGAATGATCTGTCAATTACTTTAATAATGCTCTAACTAGATATACATCTTCCCACAAACACACAAATAAAGTGAAAGAACACAAGCAGAACTTTAAAAAGGAGATTGCCTAAACAGATATAAATGGGATGGTTGTTGCCTTTTAAATGTCTGTTCTTTTTGATCTGCCATCAAGAGACTACTAAGAGAACACCTCCTTTCCTGCTTCTCTTAACTGAGATCAGACTGATGTTAATGAGTGGCCTAGGAAACTGAGACTCTAGCTGTTTCAAACTTGCAGTCTCTTAAAAGGTCCGGGCTAGCATTACATACTGTCAGCATTGTTAGATTTAAAACAGGAATTCAGCACACTGCATCATTACTACAGATTCCTCTAGGGCACTTTTTGACATCAACACATGTCTGATTCCCTACTCATCATACCACAGGAAGAATAAATAACAAGAATAGAGGGTCTTGCAAAAAAATCAGGTACAAACTTTGGTTACAGTTCAGTTTGTTTGGAGCAAGGCAAACCATAAAGTCAGGTTTACACGTAACACCAAGACAAGCCATGGTGTAGCTCTCAGGAAGTGTGACAGCAGCAGGATCAGGGGAGAACTGAAGTGGTTGTGATTTTTATCTCCAGGTACCAGTACACATGCTTGTTCACAGTAAGACATAGTCTGGCATCCCATTATGTGCAAAGACCACAGTCAATGACAACATTTCCAGCAGCAAAAGATTTATTCAACATCACGTTTCAATCATTTGAAAGTGACAAATATAACTTGCATGTAACCAGCTGCAGTTTATTCAAACCATTTAATCTTCGACTTCAAACAGCTTAAAGCAGAAATAATAATGTCTAGTGAGCTTGGGTGAGATGGTTTGATGTAATGTGGCTAGCCTGGGAATTCTGATGTATCCTATTTATGGATGAAATTACTTTCTCCTGTGAAGAAACATTGGTCACATACAAACACACAAATCTACTTACAAGAAGAACCTTTTTTTGGAATGCATGCATAATTTTACAAATTACTACAACACTGGGGAAAAATGCTGGAGAAAATAACAATGTTATAGAACAGAACCTTATATTTCACTCTCTAATATTTTAAGGTCCTCAAGCAGTTCTCGGGCCAGGATTTGTAGATCTGCATTGCGGCTCTTTGACAGCATATGGATACGTGGAAGTGGCAAAGAGTCACGTATTTCAGGAGCTGACTTGGTTAAAACATCTGGCTCTAAAATCACAGACTGGAGAAGCCGTAGAACATGAAGACATATTTCTGGATCTGGATCTAAACATGAAAGAGAAACTAACTAAACCAATTATCATAATTTATAAAAGAACAGACTTCTCATTGAGCACAACAAATGAAGTTTTTCTACATCCAACTTTCATTTTCTCACTATTAAATGGAGTCACATCCATTGTCCCTGGCTCCTTGCTAATGTTCCTGTTGATTCTGTGCATTTTTTGGAACATGTGAACAAGGACCCAATGCACAGTTGTCAGCATGTAAGCTAATCCACACAATTGGGAATCCTGTTCATGCAGCGTTCAGGATCACATGGAGGAGCTGGACTGGCTCCCCATTCAGACTTTTCAACAAATGTACAGAGATCAGGAAGATGGAACTTGTGGATACCATGACATGGAGGAGGCCAGCAGGTACAACTCTGCTTTTTCCTTCCCATGCTCTAAGTTGTCTGGAGGGGCAGTAGCATAAATACTTGCAGAACTACCAACTTGTACCTTTTGTTTATTGTTTACCAGGACACTGTTTTTCTACTGGTATGTTACAACACAAAACTGGATCACAAGCTAATGGGTAATGCCACTTTGTAACAAACATTTGTTCATTTAAAATATTAATACAGTCGTACCTTGGTTTTCAAACAGAATGCATTCCGTTCGACTCCCAGAACTGTTAAAAAACCAAGCCGCACCGGACGTTCAGCTTCCGAAAATCGTTCGAAAACCGGAACACTCACTTCCGAGTTTCGATCGTTCGGGAGCCCATTTGTTCAGGAGCCAAGGTGTTTGAGATACAAGGTACGACTGAAGCTGTGTTTCTGGACAAAGTCCACCCAAGGCAGCGAACAATGTAAACGTGAAACAACAATTACATTAAAAACTAGAAAATTAAGAGAATAGAAAGATACATTAAAATATAAATTTAGGCAGTACAAAACAAGTGTAAAAGTGGCAGCAACAAGTCAGAATAATGTCAAATAAACACACATCTGCAGAAAGACACTTGAAACAAGCAGGTTTCAAAGTTGTTGTTCTTTTTTAATAATACAACTGAAGCGTACAACTTTACACCCTCTGGTTCCACATAGCAGCAGCTGCTACTGAGAACCCTTGTTCCTAAAACCTGCCAATCTGACCAATCTTAAAGGTGGTCCAACATGTCAATGACAAAAGCTGATGCAGGTTCAAATGGGCATAACCTGGCCCCAAACCATTTAGGACTTTTGACGGTCAAAACCCACACTTGGCTTTCAGCCCAGAAATGTACCAGTAACCAATGCAACTGACACAAAATGTATACTATGGATGCCTAGCAAAAAAATGCACCCAAGCTGCTGCATTCTGTACTAGCTGAAATGTCCAGGTCAACTTGAAAGGCAACAAAGAGTACATTACGGTAGTGCAGTTTCCACTACAACACCAAATACCTCTTCAATGCACCTCTCAGGAAAAAAGTGTTTCTGAACTGTGTTAGCTAAGGTCCGCATGAAACAATACAATATCCTCCCCGCAAAGAACTAGTCATGAAAAATATATATTAATAATTTAAAGACAATAGTGTGGATGCTTGCATGAGCTCATGAGTAGGAGCCGCCTATAAAAGCTGACACAATTTTAACAACGTACTGAAAATCTACCTTAACATCACTGACATGAACTGTACCGTAGTATTTGATGTCATTTGCATTCAGTCACTAACAGAAGCAACTGATAAGGCAGAGAGTTATTGTAGTCACATGTGTCATTAGGAGTATACTCACAGATGAACTATTCTCTATAATGGGGTTTAAGTAATTGAATTACCTCAATGCTAAACTGTTAATCTGCAATCGGCTATGGAAGTGTGGTGTGAATTCAACTGACAGGTGCTTGCAACATTCTTTAGTCATCAAAGACATAATTTATCAAGCTGACAAGTAACGGGTACCAAGTTCAAGTATTACTAATTTACAAGCTTTTTCATCATTCTACCCACAGTCATTATAACGTTTTAGTATAATTTCATACGAGCAATATGTGAGGTGGCCACTGACTGCATGCTTAAACCTACAATCTTTATGTACAAACCTGGAACTAAGTCTCATGAAATTCAGTGGCCCTTTTTTCAATGTAAACAAGCATATCATGAAGCTGAAATGCAGATTGCTGTCGTAGGGAGTATAAAGTTACAACAGATATCTCTTTATTGCTTAATTTAAATGGGGTGGGAGGCTGCACTAGCAACAGGCTAAGTAATTAACAAGAATTGCACAGGTTAGGAACAATTGCGGCTGTGGTGAAAATTTGGCAGAGAACAATCAGGTAAATGGGTGGAAAGAGGGAATATTGGCAGTAAATCTCCCTTAAAAATAGACTGGGAAGTCCTGCTCTGAGGTATTTTCATTATTTTTCTGTGCTCTGTCTTGTGCTTCCCTGCATTATTGTGCCTTTAGAATGTGAGTTTTCAGGGAGGGACACCTATGTCAAAAACACTTATGAAACTTGAGCCCTGGAGAGAATTCCCCACACACAAATCTAACTAGCAGTAAACTAAACCTCCTTTTACAATAAATTAAGGGCTGACACCAATACTTAGTACAGAAAAGAAGCTTCCTGAAATATATTTGTAGTGAGTCAGGTCTCATTGCTGCACAATGGGTAAGTTGTTGCTATGCTACTGAGAAATACCACACCAAGCCAGTCCAAGCTGGTGGGGTGCTTCCCTTCTATTTGCTAATGACAGATTATTTCATCACTGGGAAATGTTAAGAGCTGATGTGAAGAAGACCCCACCAAACTGCACAATTTGGAAGTTTCAAGCATTTCCTCAAGCAATGTCCCAAATCTTATATGGGTAAGTACCGTATATACTCGAGTATAAGCCAACCCGAATATAATTTTAGCACAATAAACTGGGAAAACTTATTGACTCGAGTATAAGCCGGTTCACCAAACCACAAAGTCGGCTTATACTTGAGTATATACGGTAGCTGTGTTAGACACATTTTATGACTGTATGCAGTGGAAATTAGACAGAATGTGGTGCTGAGGAGCACTAAAAAAATGGATTTGTTGTGTGTCAAACCTCAGAGGACAAGTCTTGATAAAAATATTTGGAAATGCCTGGGTCTATTGTATTACCTATGTTGGTAAGTCCCGCTTTGGCGCTGGCTGGGGGAACCACACAGCTGTTTTGGAGGTAAGCAGGCCTCTCTCAGTAGTCAAGAATCAAAACTGAGAGATTTTCTGTTCTTTGAAATGCAAGTCTCAAATCGTAACAAACAGTCAATATGAGGTATGTCTAAGATATATATTTGCACCAGTGCCCCTTGTCACATTTCAGTTCAATTCTGTTAGTTCCCTCCCATGGAGACTTGAAAAGTCCAAGCCCTATCACTCTGCAATAAGCCGTAATACATTTTAACTTGGGCTTGCTTTTAAAAGCTGGGTGGCAAGCAGATACTGTGTAATTTATTGAAATAATGTATTTAATACTTTTATAATAATATATAACACTTTTATAAATATTTATAGATTTTACCAAGTGTTGATTTTAGAATTGATACCTATCCTAAGACTGAATAACGGAGAAAGTTATAAATTAAATGAAAGTGAGAATCTAATAAATAAAATACAGCTGAAGCAGGAAGTTAACAAGCGCAGAATCATAACTTTTCCTTTTGCCCTTCAGGACAAATGTTCAGACTTATCTTTCCATCAACAGTTGCAGTGTTTTTGTTTTTAAGAAGATGTCAAGCCATTTAATTAAACAATAGATTACATCAAATAGTTTCAAGCAAGAACAGCTTCATTGTTCTAACATTGCATTTCAAGGGCATGGTCTAGATCCTTAATTTTAATAATAACTGACTTTAAAAAACCCCAAGCCTGAAACTGATTAACTAATAGCTCAATCCTATGTACTTTTCTCACCATAAAGTCTCATCAAGTCCAATGAGAGGCCCTCCCCAGTAAGAGTGGACAGGATTTCAGCAATGCATAAATGAAGAATGTGTGATAGTTTTCTATATGCATAGGATAATCAGCATATAAACCTTTTTAGCAAGAGTAATCTTATACAACTCATCCTTCCATTCTCCATTCTCTTGCCTATCATATCTTAAGTTCCAAAATATGTCTTTTCTTACATGCTATACAAGGTGTTTTGATAAACAAGAAGGAGCTGGTTTATTTCCATTTAGCTAATATACTGACATTTGTTACGTAGTGAAAACATGTGTAGCACAATCTAGTACCGTATTGCATTCATAAAGGTCTTACCATTCAGGAGCCACCAGAGTAATGGAAAGAACCCTGGGCTTTCACTGATGTACTTCAAGCCTTTCACATTGATACTGACATTGTATAAGGACATCAGCATCAGTCTGTAAGAAAAGTTTAAAAGGGGACTGAGTATATCAATTTGCATCCCACTACAAAAGCTGCAAACCATGTTACTAACACAAGCCTCAGGAAGCTTAGCACATTCCTCACATTTAAAAAGCAAAGACTGAATGGATATATCAATATTAATATAATCCTGTATGTTCTTTTTATTCATTTTGCAATAATGTAGTGTAAAGAAACCTGGCAACAGTCAAATCCTATTGAACTAGCTGGAGGTGTTCATATGAACACAGCCTTATATGATCACACAACACATTCAGTGAAATCCTCTTGAGACTCCTCAGCGGATAGCCTATCATCCTGATTAAGTGTTTGTCCTCCTGACAAACAGAAAAGGGCACTTAAAAAAATTAGCCTGACAAGGCTTAATTGAAAATCCTGTCACAAATGTAACAAATTCCAATACAATTTTATCCTTCATTCATTCTCTTCTTTTTAGCTTCAACTTTAACTTTATTATCAGCTTGTCATGTCTCTAACAAACTTATATGGCAAACACATCAATGCCTAACTCCAGCTGACCCTTCTTCATGAACAAAGCTGTGCCTCTCTCACAGTAACAGCCAGACAGCCTGTATTAGATTAAATTAAACTTCAGAATAAAATATGTGCCCCATTCCCAAAATTCACTGCCAACCATGTTCCTGAAGACCCCTGTTACATCAGAACCTAAGTAAACGAAACTACTTACAACGTTTAGGGCTGGGCGATAACTGGTTTTCAACATCACGATATATCACCAGCTAAACATTGTAATATATTGATATATCATGATGCCCCAAATAAGGATGGAATTATGTAGAGATGAACATGACTTCATATTACTAATTTGCTGAGATACTTGAGATCCAAGATGGCTTGACCCCACCACCTCTTTCTTTTTGTTTTGTTTTGTTTAAAAAAGCTTGATTTTTTTGTATCTGGCATTTTTTTCAACTGCCATGTCTTGCAAAGAGAATAGGGTCTCTAAATGTCAGGAATTTTTGAAAATCTGTTGTTGTCTTCCTTCTTCACATTTGTGAATAAAACTTTTTTATCCTTAGGTACTACAAAGACAACCTCTGGAGCCCCACATAAATAAAATTTCTGCTGAACTGGATATCCCTGATATCACTTTTGGATTTTTCAGCTATGGCCCAGGCCTAAGTCAAAAACTTCTTCTAGGTGCTACATTAGATACTCTTGCTGAAAAGTCTGCAGTGAGTAGAGCCAGATCCCTGAAGCTCTTTCTATAAGCTATGGCCCTGAACCAGGGGTAGGCAACCTAAGGCCCATGGGCCGGATGCGGCCCAATCGCCTTCTCAATCCGGCCCGTGGGTGGTCTGGGAATCAATGTGTTTTTACATTAGAACATGTCCTTTTATTTAAAATGCATCTCTGGGTTATTTGTGGGGCCTGCTTGGTGTTTTTACCTGAGTAGAATGTGTGCTTTTATTTAAAATGCACCTCTAGGTTATTTATGGGGCATAGGAATTCATTCGTTATTTTTTTCAAAATAATAGTCTGGCCTACCACATGGTCTGAGGGACTGTGGACCGGCCCACGGCTGAAAAAGGTTGCTGACCCCTGCCCTGAACCATCAGACATATCTGACAGGCTCACAGGTACACCAGCCTAGTAAAGACAGAGGAGGTTCTGGAGGCCTGAAACACCACAGCTCTGCAAAAGGCCTACTGGAAAGACTAACAGCACTACTGTTATCCAGCTCTACATTCCTGGGCTAAGTAGCAAGGGGTCAGAGCCATCATTAAAGATTTTTTCTGCCTAAGCAGCTTGTTTCTCTTGGATTTGCTGCCCGGCTTACTCCATCACCTGTCCTACCTAATTTCAGTACAGAGGGGTCAAGAAAGGTGAAAGGCAGATTCATTCAATCTACCTTTTTTGTTTGATAAAGAGCTCTAGCTAAAACCCTGCTGTCTCCTAAGAGACAGGAAACAGACTGGTCCTGCAAGGAAGCTCCTCCTTTGGGAGGAAGTCATCAATCTTAATCCTGACTGTTGTCATCCCACATGGAGCAACTGCCAAGTATTCTAGTCTGTTATTCTGCTTCTGAAGGAGAACAGACTCACATGACATGCATTCTTCTAAAAACTTATGTCCACCACTTTGAAGTTCACATTAAAAGAATATAAACTGATCTGAATGTTTGAGCAATATCAATAAAGAGTAAAATTCCAAGATTACACAAAGACAATAAAACAACTTCTACTATTCGAAATCTAATTTTTTGTGAAAAGAAAAGCTTTTTCTCTCCCAGTTATCAGCTTTCAATCAGGACAGCAAACCAGGGCTTATCTGTTGTGAGGTTGAGAAGAAAATACTCTTAAGAGGACTTTCCCACCATCACCTCAGATGAACAAGTTAGCCTTTTATTTACATTTCAGAAAGGCCAAAGCATATTTTGTTGAATTACATAAAGTCACCAACTATGCCATTATTTCTGAAGTGACACTACTCTTGTCAAACCACTTGTTACTGTTTACACAGCACTCTGAAAATATACACAGTGGATAAGTGCTATGCTCAGTCAGCTATTTTCAAAAGCCTCCAGAAATGTTTCATAACACCGCTTTGCTAAATTGTATGCTTCCTAAACCCTCACACAATGAGATAATAAAATTTTAAATTATGCTTCTTCTGTTACAACAGGAATTTATTCCTTCCAACTTAAAATTTTCCCATAAAAAATAAACGGTTGAGAATCAACATGAAAAACAAAACACAGCTGTCATTTATCTGCTTTATATTACAGTATTGAGTCTCATTGGCTTTTGTAGATTTTGCTCTCAAAATGGTCTGGTAAGCCACCTTCACCATAAGAGTGGTGGGTCCAAAAATATTTTCAGATTCTGTTGCTAGTATCTGCGCCTTTGGTCTATGTTCTTCTTTGGTCTCTGATACTTCTGAGTCATGGTGGCATCTGGTCTTAAGCCTTTGGATTGAATGCAATCCTAGGGTGAGGTGGAGAGGCTGAGCCTTGGATAATTCACCTGCCCTGTACATTTTCTCTTTTTCATAACATTTATGGAGAAGCTTGACATAAAGGTGGATAGTATTTGAATTCATATGAAATGCTTCTCTGGTAGGCTTTGTAGTGTGGATTCTGCCACTGACACACCTGTATTATGACCTGTGGTCCCTGCTACTATTCCGACGGGGGCGGGGGGGAGAGGAGAGGGAAGAAGGACGAGGATCTGCCATGTTCAGGTTGGAGATGCTATCTGAAGCAAAGGGAAAAGGAAGCAAAAAAAAAATACCTTGCATTCCACCTTGATAGGCTTCAAGATGCTTCAGTCACTACAGATACAAATTTTCTTTCCCACATCATGTTGCATCATTCCACAACCCCCTTTGGTTGCGGGGCTGTGGCGGGAGTGGGCTCTATCAGGGCCTCGAAGATGGTCTATTCAGCAGGTGCTGGGCCCTCTATGTAAGATGGGGATTAGGCAAAGAGACCTCAGCTTTTGCATCTCTGTTTTCTAAATTTATTATCCGAAGCAGAAATGTGAAAATGAAAATAGCTTTGATGGCGATCCACTCAAATCTTTCTCCAAGTAAGGAGAGAAACTGGGAAAAGAGAGGAAATCACATCCTTCTCCAGACCTTCACATTCATTCCTGCTTATCATATTCCAGAGGAGGGCCATATTGTGATACAAAAGGATCTCTTGCAGTGTCTGCTGTTCAGCATCATTAACCCATGTAAAATTATGTAACATTTCTTACAGTGCAAGGGATTAATACTTCTTGATATGGTCTTTGTTTGTTTATCAGTAGTATCAGTAGATAACGAAATGGATTAAAGGTGACGCAGAGAAACATGGCTGTGCTTTGTGTTTTCCTTTCAGCTGTTTGTTTTGTAGGGAACTGAGGGATTGGTTATGGTGAACTGAAAAAGTAAAGCAGTAAAAAATACTAACAGAGGGAAGCAGAGTTTAAACATCTTCTGCTAAGCTGTTCAAAGGGCAAAGCTGTCTGCCAAAGCAAACAGCCTGGGAGTTGATCCCTATTTCTTCAGCACCACCTCCTATCATCAACTGCTCTTATATTTGTTATACTACAAAACTATATCCATACTTTTAAAAATGTTCAAACGTTTTAATAAAGTATCTCATTTTAGTTATCTCTTGAACTATAAGTTTTCTGGGGCAAGAAAATACAGATTTATGACCAGCAGTAGTTCTGTCTAGAAATGCTAACTTTGTAAGTGTTTTACAAAGCCTGGAGCACCATCTGGTGGCCATCCTTTGTGACAACATATAGAGACAACTGAAATTTATATGGCATATTTTCAGTAGCAAACAAGACAAAGCTGGATTTTAATGTATTTGGGGCTACAGACTAAGGTACAAATCCTCAATCTTCCCTGCCTAGGAGTTACATATCTAAATAGCTTATTAAGGAAGTAATACAGAAAGCCTCTTTACCCATTCATAAACTCTTGCACAAATGTGTTTGGTTTGCTGCTTCTTCACCCAGCAAACTGACAGAGGCACATCTCTAAGGACGTCAGTTCTGAAACTTTCCAGAGATTTGGATTTGATCTTTTGGGCTGACTGCGAGGCTCAAATGCAAGGATGGCCAAAGTACTTGCTATAATTTTATCCCCATGTTTAATATGCTATGACATCTACAATGCTTGTAAGGCAGATGCTCTACTGCTACAACCCTTCCCCCTAGTGGGAAGGGTCAAGGGGAAGAAGTGAATAGGACAGTGCACACACAACAGCAACACCAGTCGAGTGCTCCTGCCAGTACATTCACCCTGCCACTTCACCCATCCCACTCTTCTTCCCCATAAGCAGCAGCAACACAGCTGTTGGGAGGTCAGGTAAGTGCTGCTGCCACACCACACCATCCACTAACGACTGCACCCTGGAAACCCATTGTCTTCTGTCAATAAAGATGACTTGCCCACTCTCGTAGTGTCTTCATAAACCTTACCTGGGAGCCTCTCTCATGTTACTCATGATCAATGTTAGTGAACACAAGAAAGCAGAGGCATTTGTACGGTAGGCAAGTATTATTATCCTCCATACCAAAGATACAGAGGGAGGGAGGGGTTAGGGGTTAAGTCTAACAGCAGCTTACCTAAACTATAGACTCCCCACTTAACAACTCATTTTAGTTCACAGCACTTTAAACATTCCACCACACTATATATCATTCTTGACTATATTAGATTGTTAAGACAACAAGTTTCATTCTAAAAACATCCAATCATCATACACTTTAAGTTTTGTGCAGCATCCAAGCTTCATGTCTCCCAGAAGTTGCATCATTGTGTCCAACAATACTTGATTTGAATTAACTAGGAATTCACGACCACATGCTAAAGCAGCAACATCTACAAAAGAGAACACAAAAATAAAAACATTCTTATTCAGCACAATTTTGTAAGCTAACAGCACTACTGAAAATTCTGTACAGTAATTGTTGGGAAGGCTATGGATTAGAGTTCTAGAAAATAATCCCCTACAAGACAACAATAACGATGTGCTGGTTTCTGGTGCTATGTTTCACTACAGCATCTCCTAGAGATTAAAAAAATCCAGAAATTTTGTAGCTATGGAGGAAAACCATGGGCTGAGAGGGACAAATTCTGCAGAAACCCACTTCCTTATCAAGCCTAGTTGTAATGAGTTTTTACAAATGTTATTATGTAAAATTACATTGTTTTTGCAAATATTATGAACAATAAAGTACATACATACAGTAATTCAGATAAATATATAAATGTATCATTCACACCTGATTAAAGTGTATTTAAGTATTATTTCACTGTTTGTGAAAGTTATTACAATCCTCACAAATGCAAAAGCCTACTTGAGGTATAAAAATAAATAACAAAAACATTACAATAATGTTTACATTGCTAATTTATATAAAAATATCCCTATATGTCCCCCACTAAAGAGTAGTATTGGGCTAGATCTTGCACTTTATTATTCCAGTAGACTAATAGAGGATAAATAGATTCCACTTTTCAATACATTTATTATCTTTTTGTCTGCCTTCCTTTACTCTTATGAAGTTTGTTAACTTAGCTTACATGGTTAAGGCTGTTTCTGAGGTTATAAAAAGCCTGTGTAGGATTTGCATGCCATGGACAGCTTTAATTTGAGTGGTGTGGGTGTCCCAGCTGCTTCACAGGCCTTTTGCAAGCCCTGAGGGATTTGCTTTGAGTGCTGGGGGAGAAGCAACAGGTTGGCTTCCCCATTGCTTCATGGTTACAGGATACGCTCTTAAGAACATAAGACAATCCTGCTGGGTCAGGTCAATGACCCATCCAATTCATCATCCCGTTCCCACAGTGACTGACCAGATGCTTGTGGAAAGCCTTCAAGCACTCTGCCTACTTCCTGGGTAGAGAGAGAAGGATCTATGGGGTGGGGGTGAAAGATACACTTTTGGATAGAGACAGAAGGATCTGCAAGGTGGGGCAGGGAGATGTTCCTGTATTGAGAGAGAAAGGAAAAGAAGGATCAGCAAGGTAGGGAGCAAAAGATGCTAATGGAGAAAAAAGTATGTACACTGGGGTGTGGGGGAAGGGGAAGTATGTATGTGTAGCTGTTTGTATGTAGTGTGAGTGACTGAGACATATGTTTCTAGCCTGTATGTATGTGGTGTTTGCATGCACTGGGCAGTGCAAGTGACTGTGAAGTAGAGTGAATCTGGCATGGGGCAGTGTTTCCCTAGTTCTATTTAAAATCATGCATTGGTTTTATTATCGTACGCATAAGAAGCAATTTACTCAGTATTTGTTCTCAAGCAGGAAGTCATTAATATGGTGAGGTCAGTTTTGCTAAATACAGTGGTACCTCGGGTTACATACGCTTCAGGTTACAGATTCCGCTAACCCAGAAATAGTACCTTGGGTTAAGAACTTTGCTTCAGAATGAGAACAGAAATCGTGCTGCGGCAGCATAGCAGCAGCGGGAGGCCCCATTAGCTAAAGTGGTGCTTCAGGTTAAGAACAGTTTCAGGTTAAGAACGGACCTCCGGAACGAATTAAGTACTTAATCCGAGGCACCATTTCTGGGTTAGCGGAGTCTGTAACCTGAAGCGTATGTAACCCAAGGTACCACTGTATATCAGCTCAGAAAAAGTCTTTTGAAAGGTAGAAACTTTAAAAAAGATATGCTAACTTATATATGATGTGTTTCATTATTCCTATGACATTCCAGGACAAACTTACTTGTAACAATCCCTGCCAAACCTAACACAAACTGACTTTCATCAGAATCCATGTCTTGCTGTTTGATATCTTCACTTAATGATCGCACAAAACTCTCCATAGTCTGTCCAGCAATGCTAAAAAACTTTATAGCTTTACTCTGAAAATTCATAAGGAAAAATTACTACTTTATGGTTATAAACTTACGAGTTTTTAAATAATGGTTAGTTTTTTTCAGTAGGTAAAACTCAATGGCACTATGATACTGATCTGCACAGAACATTACCAAGACTCCTCTATTAAGACAAATGTTTTTCAGTGACTTTAGCTCTCCTAAGCAACTGTAGCAAGAAGAGTTTAACTAGGGAAATAATGTCTATAAACATTATGAAACCAGGCATCAGATTAGTAGGATTCCAACATATTATTGAGATGCCTTTCAATGCATACATCAAGAGTGTAACCCATGTTCAAGAGGAGCAGCAGAACAGGTGGTTTCACCTATGTACAGAGCACAACCATTTCCAGATGTGTAGCTGTGTTAGTAGCAAAAACAACAAAGGATCATGTGGCACTTTATTTCCTTTCATTAGTTTATTCATTCTTGAGATTTATATCCCACACAAGAGGTCCTTGGTAGGTCACAACTCTATAAAATATAATCTTAAAAAACAGAAACATAAATCAACCTGCAATGCAGCCTTTCTCAACCTTGGGTTCCCAGATGTTCTTGAACTACAACTCCGATCATCACTGACCATCTTGTCTAGGAATGATGGGAGTTGTAACCCAATAACATCTAGGAACCCAAGGCTGAGAAAGGCGGTGCTAATGTATTCAGATGGCCCAGAGGACAAGAAGCTAGTTCCAAAAGTTAGACTTATGAAAAACTAATGAATAATATCATGGCATAAATAAATGTGTGCCATAATATATGCCACTAATCTCCTTGTTTCTGTGCAGGGGACAGCACCTCAGAGAAAGAAAGAAAAAAACCCCAAAGTGCATGTGCCAACAGAGACAAGCTGCTCAGGTTGTGACAGAAAAAGCAACAAGGGAAATTTATTATACCACTTAACTTCAAAGGAATTCAAGGTGCCATATAGGGTCATCTATCCACCCGTCCTCCTAATTTAAGCTTCACAATAAGCCAGGCCAACAGATAATGTCACCAAGTGACACTCAGTAAGCTTAATGGCAGGGTGGAAATTTGAACCTAGGTCTCCCTAGTCCTGATTTTATTATGCTAACCACTACACCATATTAATATGGTGCAGCAGTTATTGTCTTACACTTAGCAGTTGGGAAATTATGTTTTGATCAGGGAAAAGCTAGCACATAGACTGAATTTGTCATATATAGTTCATTCACAGATTACAACTACTGTGGCTTCATACATTTTGTATTTTCCATAAGGAATGTTATTTTGAAGTCTGGACATTTATTCACAAATTAAAGTGACTTACAGTGGAATCCTATACAAATCTCCTTACCTGGTTGCTGATTTGGTACCGGGCCAGGTTCAAGTTTACTGTGTAAATTCACAAAGCCCTAAAAACATGAGCCCAAAGTCCCTTAAAGACCACCTAATTCCTTATGCACCTTGATCACAGAGATCATGTGATAGGGCATTTTTGGTCGTGTCCTTTACATCTGGTTGGTCTTTACCAGAGACTGAGTCTTTAGTGTGCCAGGTCCTGCTCTTTGGAAATCCTTGGCAACAGAAGTCTGGCAGGAGTTATCACTGCCTTTTAAAATACATCTTTGAAAACTGTACTGTTCACAAAGGCCTTTGGAATAGGAACTTTTAACCACTTTTTCTGATGTATTGGGAAGTTTTTAATGTTATATGTTTTACTATGTTTTATATATATATGCTGTAAGCCTGATGGGCGGTGTAGAAATAACAACAACAACAACAACAACAACAATAATAATGTAGCAATTTTAGTGTCTCAATCACAGTAAACAAATGCAGATTGTCAGCTGCTATGTGGACATTCTAACCAGAATGACACAAAAGTAATTTTTTTTAAAAAAAAGTTTGAGTCAAAGCTGTCATATGTGTATAATATGTAACAAATAAAGATCTCTGCAGTCACTGAACTTACACTTCCTAGAATACTTTTAACTGCTTCTTCATTGCTAGAGATACTCCACAACAACGTGCAAACTGCAGCACCCATTTCTGTACAGTATTCAGCTTGCTGCAATAATTGTTGCTTTGCCTCATTCAGCTGCTGCCGAACAATTAATTTTTCCTGAAAGTAATAAAGCTAATATGTGATTCATATTGGATTATATCAGACCGTTCTTTAGATTTCACAATAAGTTCCAAAGTCCTCTGAGAATTAAACAAAAAACAAAAAAACTTGGCTCTGGTGAAGTAGATCTGCTAAGATTTAAATTCTTCCTAAACTGTGGAATTCTCTCATATCTGCATACATAGAAGACTTTTTGCTTATTTATATTTACATTTACATTCCATTTTCCTTCAAGGAGCTTGATATAGGACACATGGCAAACTTAAGCATATTCATCAGAATTTCATCTCGCAGCTTCTATGGCAACATTACACAGTCATAAGCAGAAGAAAAGAACAGTCTGGATAATTATATAAAAATAGATAGTAGCAATGTTCTCAAACAAGTATTCTTGGTAATATAAGCCACAATTCTAACAATGTCTACTCAGAAGTAAATCCTACTGCATTAAATGGGAATTATATTGTAATAGTTGGTTGGAGCATGGTGCTAGTAATGCCAAGGTTGCAGGTTTTATCCACTGTAATGCATGTTCCTGCACTGCAGAAGGTTGGACTAGACCATCCTCACGGTCCCTTCCAACTCTACAATTCTATTCCTAATGTAAATTGCGTTAGGATTACAACCTGAGCCAGGCAAAAGATATGCTTTCCATTAGTGCAGCTCCCTCTTTGGCAAAGGGGCAAGCTTTTGTCTTTGGTACCACAAGGAGGTTTGGAGGGAAACAGAACTCAAAAGATTTGTTAGATCTCTCCTGAAAACTCTTGCCTGATACATCTTATGCAAACTAGTACAATTGTTCCTCTATCAGCATGGTAAAAATGCACTCTCCATGTGAAGATGGAGTTACAACACCTGCAAATAAGCTATATAGAATTTAAAGGTAAGTGCGCATGGGGCTGCACATAAAGGAATGGGGAGGTGGGTGAAGCAGAAATAGCAGACATTCCACAAACCTTGTCCAGAAAGGAAAAATGAAAACAATTCAAGAAATTACACTACAGAATTAATCCTAGCTAGAAAAGATCCAGTAACACTAAATTACCGCATTTTCCCCTCTATAGGACACACTTTTCCCCCTCCAAAAATGAAGGAGAAATGTGTGTGCGTCCTATGGAGCGAATGCAGGCTTTCGCTGAAGCCTGGAGAGCGAGAGGGGTCGGTGTGCACCGATCCCTCTCGCTCTCAAGGCTTCAGGCAGCTATCCGCAAGCCTTCTGAGTGCGGTGGGAGTTCCCGCTGGGCTCCGAAGGCTTACAGATAGCAGCCTGTTCTGGGAGCGGGGGTCGGGGGAAGCTTGGGCTTCCCCCATCCCAGCCCCGCGGCTAAAAACAAAGCCGCGCGCAGCTTCTGCCGCCGGGAGAGGTTGCGCGTGGCTAAAGAGGAAGCCAAGACAGAAAAAATTCTTTATTTCCCCCCCTAAAAACTAGGTGCGCCCTATGGTCCGGTGCACCCTATGGAGCGAAAAATACGGTAATTGAATCATTCCTGTGATATGCTAGCATGAACATAAGACAGCAAACCAGCAGGAAAGTCCTGTATTGTAGGTTAATACATGAAAAGTACAGAGGCAAATCCCACTAAAGTCAATGGCGTTTACTACCAGGAAAGTGACTGGAGGACTGTAGTCTAAAATGTCAACGAAAGTTGCGATCAATAGTTACTTGTAACTCTCACTGAGCTCAATGTGAGTTGACATATGTTACAAACAGCTATGTTCTGATGGACCTCCACAGTGCTACTTAGAGCATCTGGAACCCTTAGTATGAACCATATATCCTTAACTGTTTCTGAACAAACACTCAGGATTGAAGATTTTTCACAATGTTGCATCCAAATGTAGCTTTAAATTTTTCAATATACTGTACAGCTGTAAAATTGTTTAAAAGGTGGAACTAACCTCTAAGTAATTTTCTAGCTGGCCAGAGAACAATTACATCAGAGATGGAAGAGGTTTCATGACAGAACCAAGCAATAACCCATCATGGGAAGGAGGCCAACTTTGCTTAGTCTCCGATTCCCATAAATATGTGAAACTTTCATTTCAGTTTTTTATATTCTGGGAAACACCTAAATAAGAGTCAAAGATGCTCTCTCTCTCTCAGAACCTCTGTTTTACTAGGAACTCTGAACGTGCTCTGAAATCCAAGAAAATACTCAAGCAGGTAACTGGCTAAGTTAGATAGTCTCTACTGGTGTTATTTGTAACTCTGTATGCGAGACTGTTGCCTTCCTTGTTTTCCTAATACAATTCTTTAGCTTCATTGGCATTAAAAAGCAATTCTCCATAATTTCTCCCTGGAATCTTTTCCATGTGATGGATGGCATAGATGCTAATGTTATCCCTTGTTTCCTGAGAATATTACACAAGATTTTGGGAAATTCCATATTCACAGAACTCTGGAAAGATCAATCCAAAGCTTCTCTTTTGTTTTTTCTTATACCTCGGCTAGGTCTTTGCAGTAGGGCTCAGAAACTCCCCAAGCAACTTGTAGGATGTAACAGGCTACCATAAGACAGAATGAACCTTTCATACCTCTTTTTGCAGGAACCTTCTGCAAAAAGAGGGGGTTGCCAGTACAGAAAAGCATGCCCCCCCAACTGTCTCAACACGTATGGACGTTGCACTCCTTCCTACACTTAGCTGGAGCTAATTCCCACTGAACTTACCTCTGAGTAGGCATATTTACGATTGCCCTTATGGTTAGAGGTATAGCACAATTATGTATGTAAAAAAGTGGGTTTCAGCTAATAATCTACCTACCTTTCTTTCTTTCATACAATCAGCTTGGGCTGCTTCTAAACGGGCTTTATAGTGTTCGCAATCCATTCTTAATTGCTCCACTTCAATATCTTTCCTTTCCACAACTGTAAAAAATGGAGGGCTCAAGTAAAACAATAAAAAGAAGGACAAGCATTTTCAAATACAGTGGTACCTCGGGTTAAGAACTTAATTCATTCTGGAGGTCCGTTCTTAACCTGAAATGTTCTTAACCTGAGGTACCACTTTCGCTAATGGGGCCTCCCGCTGCCACTGCGCCGCCACCGTGCGATTTCTGTTCTCATCCTGAAGCAAAGTTCTTAACCCGAGGTACTATTTCTGGGTTAGTGGAGTCTGTAACCTGAAGCATCTGTAACCCGAGGTATCACTTTACTATAATGCACATGTAGCCACTAATCAGTAGCAATATAAAATGTGGCTAAGTGAAAAAGCTCCAATTCTGCCATGAGAAACATGTAAAGGGGGTGCTGGAGAGAAGCAGTGAGAAGGCAGGTGCTTAACCCTTTCCCTGTCAACCATTTCTCCACTCCAAATCACTATTCCCTCCCAAAGCTGTTTTTCCCCAGGGAAGATTTGCAAGAGAGGAGCATCAGACAAGGAAAGGATTGGGCATTCCCTTACCTCTCTGACATTTTGAAATCCTCTTCTCACCCAACCACAAGTATTTTCTTGAGGTCAAGAATGAGTCAAACATTTCTCTGTCCTATCTAACTTGGACCTCGATTATTCAACTTTCAGTTACCAGTACTTCAAGAATATTCACCACCACCACAAACTTAAGTTGTTCGCTCTAAGCTGCTTTTATGGCATTAATGATTTTACAGCATTAATGACAGAACCTAAGAACTCACTTGTTTCAACAGCATCCAATTTCTGCAAGTTCTCCAAGATATCATAATTCAGTATTTTGGGCAAAATGTCATGTAGCTGCATCACTTCAGTAGTCAGCCTCTCCAAAGCTCTCTTTCTGACTTTAACAAATTCCCCTTGCGTCTCCACTTTCTGTAACAGAAACAAAAACTCATTATCTTTTTCTCTGTACTTACTATTTACCGTATATGACATGTTGGCCACATTCTAGAACTGTTTTCAGCGTTTAAGACCCCTGAAATTTCTTCACCCTCCCCCCAACTACAATATCCACAGTTCAACCTAAGTTTCCAAGTCCAGAAGTCTACATTACAGGAATGTTGTAAACAACTATTTCTCAGTTCTGAAGGACAAATTGAAGGCACAATCTTAAGCACTAGCAAAAGAACCCAGATGCCTCAAATTTCAGTCCATGACTCCAAAGCCACTACGCACCAAGGAAAATGTTCCAGTCATAAAGTTTTGGATAACTTTTTACCCTCCAAAAGTTGTTCGACTACAACTCCCACCAGCCCCAGTTCTGTTAACTGCTAGGCCTGCTGGCCTCTGTTGTCTGTGAAGAGAGGGGAAAGGGCAGAAGGGCAGTTCCTGGCTCCATGATTGGGCCAAGGTCGCCCTTTATAAGGAGTTGGAGGCTGGACCCACAACAGCCCCTCTCCCCTTTTTTATCCTCACAACCATCCTATGATTTAAGCTTGAGAGCGCCCGACTATCCCAACGTCCCCCGGTGTGTTTTGTGAGGTAGAGGCGGAAACAGGACAGGGGACGAAGGTGCCTCAGAGGCTGCTGTGAGGAGGGCGAGGAGGGGCTCATCCCTCATCCCCGCGCCCGATCCTAACAGGACGAGAGCGGGCCGAGGCGCTTCCCTCGTCCTCCTCGGCCGAGCCTGCTCTCTGCTCTCCGAGCCTGCTACCTGCTCTCCCTCCCGCGGGCAGCACGCGCTGCCTCGGCTCGCGCGCTTCATAGCAACGCCAGCCAGCCGCGAAGCGAGAGAGAAACAAGTCCCTCTGGCCCCGCCCAGATAACCCTCCCAAAACGTGATAGGAGGAGGGTGGGGGGGAGTGGGGGGGTCACGCACCTCGGAACTTCCGCTCCGAATTCTCAAGTTCTCGATAGTGTCCGCTCTACACCTTTCGCATCTCTGTGGCGGAGACCCCATACTTAACGTTGGAATCTCGCGCAAAAAACCATAGAGATTAATTTCGAAGAAACCCTTCGCTCCTCCTTTATCAGCGGCGAGCTCCGTTTGGTGGAAGAGTGAACTCAAGCCTGAGAGAAGACGGGGGGGGGGAATGGCACGGGAATGTGAAGTAGGGGATAAAATTGAGATTCCTCGCGATGCGCGCACAGACTATTAAAGGAATCATAGAAGCGTAGAGTTGGAAGGTACCCAAGGATCATCTAGCCCAACCCCCTGCAATGTAGGATGATGCAGTTTACATGAAATCGGTTCTGTATAGGTTAGCAATACAATGAAATAATTTTTGTTTCTTTTGTAGTATTTGAGTGAAGATCCGCCAAAAATCGAGAAGCTAAGCTGCCTTTACGACCAGCCCCAGCTCTCATATAAAGCATTGCTCTGCTTTCCTTTGGACCATCAGTGAGGCCGGGAGCGGGGTCTTGTCGCCTGGGCAGCCCAGGGCCTCCATGCACACTGCCTGGGCTTGCTCCCCGGGGAGGTCACTTCGGTGCTGCTAAAGTAGCGGTTTGACTTCACGACCGGAAGCATACTCCGGTCCAGATTGTCCCTCGACACAGACGGATGCCAGCACTGCAGTGGCTGATTTGAGTGTGGCGTTGATTGCACCTGTCATGTCACCCCTACTTGCTCGCCTTGAACTAAAACGCCCTCAACCTTTCGCAAAGGTAAAACCATGACCTCGGTGGGAATAAGGTTGCAATTCTACACCCGCTGGGGCTCTAGTTCTGAGCTAGGACAAAGCCTCATCGAACTCAATGGAGGTTACTTCTGTGTATCGATGTGCTGGGAGCAGGTCCCATAGCATGCTTTTTTGATATTGGATTTTTCCCCTGTTTGTTGACCGTGTATTTTTAATTTGCTCGTATTCTCGTTCGCGACTTGAGTATAAAGAGGAGGGCATATTAAACGCCCTGTTTGACTGGGTAGAGTAGCACTCTGCGCCACTCATTTCTCTCGAGCCTTCCGGAAAAGCTGCCTTGAGCGCCACGCGCCGTCTCGCCCCCTCCGCCATGCCCCGCCCCTTTCTCTCCGGCGGGCTCGCGGCGTTCTGCGCCTGTGGGTCTGCGACGGAGTAGCGGCTGTTGACGTCATCCGCAGGCGTCGGGGAGGCTGCCCGGGCTCGGCCCACGTAGGGCGGCGCGTTACCTTTCTCTCTCTCTCCGGCGAGCAGGGCTGGTGGGGGTGTCATGGCTCCCGCCGCCGCCGCGCAGCCTCCGGAGGTTCAGTTCGCACAGAGGCTGGCCGCCAACGAGAAGCGAGTTCGGGACCGGGCGCTGAAGAAGCTGCGCGGCTACCTCGCTCTCCGGACTCGGAGCCCGGCGAGTAAGAGCGGGGAAGGGATGCGGGGGAAGCACGTGGCGCTGGTGGGGCAGAGCAGCCGGGCGACCCGGGCTGCTGGAGCGGCGGAGAGGGCAGCGCGTGGGGCAGAAGAGCAGCCGCCCGAAGCAGCGACAGGACTGAGGAGGGAAAGGCGGGCGTGGGGTTGAGCGGGCACATGGGCGCCGGGACGAGAGGTGCTTGCAACCGGGCTCTGCTTCTCAGGTACCTTGTGAACTACTGAGGGTCGGTGTGATAAGCGAGTGTGGAGTCACGGTACGGTTGAAGGGGAGGCGCCGCTCTTCATGGGCAATGGGGCTCCTGTTATCTCTAGGGGTAGGGGCTTTGGTAGGACAGGCTGGGGAAACTTCCCTCCTTTTCTCTAATATACGCAGTTTACTTCTGTTGCTCCAGGTACCTTTAGCCAGGAAGAATGGCTGAAAATATGGAAAGGACTATTCTACTGCATGTGGATGCAGGATAAACCCCTGCTTCAGGTATGTACAATCTGTGTAAGGATGCATTGCCGTGATATTGCCTATGAATGGAGCAGTTGTCTGTGGACCTTGCCTGCTCCACCCTCAGGAGCACAGTGTAATAGCTGGAGGGGACACTGTGCCCCTTCTTCATGCACTGATGTTGCTTATGCTTTTATTCATGTATTTTCCCCCTCTGGCATGTTACAGTATATGGGGGGGTAACAAAATACCCAATGTTCAGTTGGAATTTGGAGGTGATTTTTTTTTTGTCCCCCAAACAACATGAAAGACAATTGTACAGGGTGAGGAGTGTGGTAAGTAAATAGTAAGCAGTGGCGTAGCGTGGGTTGTCAGCACCCGGGGCAAGGCAAGTAATTTGCGCCCCCTAACCCGTGGATTTGCGCCCCCTAACCCATGGATTTGCCCTAACCCCAGATGTTGCGCCCGGTGCGGCCCGCCCCCCCTGCACCCCCCACGCTACGCCACTGATAGTAAGTGGTTGAAATTTGGAGACATGTTTGCTACTGTACAGGTAGCACAAAAGACTATGTTATAGGTCTGCGTCTGACCAAATTCTGCATTGAAATGTCCACCCTGTTTTGGGTAAGAAGGTTCTTCGTTTATCTACTATTTCAGACCAACTGTGATAATATATTTTGACCTTATTGGTCAAATTCTCAAATAGTCTTTTCTTTGTTTGGGGGAGTTTAGAGAGCAGTTTCAGTGTTTGGGAGTGAGGGGGTAGTTTCTGAAAAGGAAAAATGGAATCTACTCTTGGAACATTGTATACTAAAAAAATTCCTTTCATTTTTAGGAGGAGTTATCGAACAATATAGCACAACTTACCCATGTAATAGAGAATATAGATGCTTGTAAGTTATTTTTATTTTTTTTTAGTTTTTACTTTTATTATATGTTCAGGGGTTTCCCGCCAAGTTTGTTTGTTCTGCTTATTAGTATATAAAAAAAGAATTGATGTCCTGAAGCATTGTGTCTTCATTTTCTATGAAAACCACATGAATAGTCCATGATTATTATTTTTTTGAGGGCAGTGTTTGGGCAGCCACTGTTTGCTGCAGAACTGCATACCTTACTACATATAAGAGGCTCTATTGGTCACAAGGTGAAATTCTTACTAATCATCAAGACTCCTGTAGAACTCATCAATGCGGGCAGCTATACTTAACCATAGAATTCAGCTGAAACATGTGGAATGCTAGGTCAGACATTCTCTCCATCTGTACCGAGTAGTTCTGAGAAGCAACTGGAATAACATGTGAATAGGTCCTGTGTATGTTTCTGTTGGGAAAATAAAATGTCAGCTCCCTTTGGATAAATATTGGAAAATTAGGCCTTGGGGAGTGGGTTGGATTTGATGACTTTCAGATCCTTGCCAACCCCTTCAGGTTTTTTGCTTCAGCAGCACACTGATGGCTTTGTGCTTCCTTCACTTTTTGAGAACAGAGAGATAATTTACTACCATTGTTCACACTTGGAGTTTTCTTAATTGTCCTTCACATGTGAAAATAGCTAGAATCCTGCTGGCCACATCTAGTCCAGCATCCTGCTCTCACAGTGGCCAGCCAGATGCCTCTGAGAAGCCTATAACTAGGGCCTGACGGCAGAAGTGCTCTCCCCAATTATGAATCCCAGGAACTCGTATTCAGCAGCATACTGCCTCTAACACTACAGGCAGCATAACCAGCCATCGTGGCTAGGGCTGTTTGTAGCCTTATCTTTCATGAATTGATTAAATCCTCTTTTCAAGCCATCTGAATTGGTGGTTGTCATTACATCTTGTGAAAACAGTTCTACAGTAGCTACTATTTATTTGTTTATTTATCATTTTCTGTATACATTTTAAGGTGATGTAAAGAATGCAATAAAAACAGTTTTAAACAATACAGAAAATAGTGGATAAAAATAAATGCAAAATAGACACCAGTGACAGATACCTATTCACCCAGCTGGGAAAGTGTCATAACAAAGATGTCTTCAATTGTTTCTGGAAAGTGCAAATAGTGGGCACCTGTCGTATTGCTACAGGAATGCTGTTCCACAAAACACACTAAAAGCCTGCATTACTGTGGAGCAAGCTTCTGAAATCTTTGGAACTTGTAGGGAAATCTCTTCTGCAGACTTCAATGACCAACTTGGGTAGATAGAGAATAAAGCCATCTGTCAAGTACACATTGTGTGATGAAGTACCATCTTTTGTCTCTGCTGAATATTCTAACATTCTGCTTCATTGTGTGGTCTCACTTTTTGTATTATGAGAGAGAGAAACTATCCGCTTTTATCACATTGCACATAATTTTTTACACCTCATATGCATTCCCCACCTTACAGTACTCATCTTTCTTTTAAACTGCAAGCTTCAGCTTTGTATTTTCCCCCTACATTTATGAAAAGTGTAGTGAAAATGTTTTGAACTAACACAGCCTGTATGGAACTTTAAAGCTGCTTCTATTTATTTCACTGCAGGGCATTTGTTCGTTCAGACTTTCTGGCAGACCATGAACCGTGAGTGGAATGGAATAGACAACCTGCGCTTAGATAAATTTTACATGGTAAAAGCTGTTTCTTCTACCGTCTTTTAAAGGGGCATAATCGGTGGTGTGGGGTGAAAAATCTTCCACTTTTTGGATTGCACTGTTTCATAAAATTAGGTAGTAGCATAATGAATGAACACAACACAAGTAAGATTCAGCAATGGGAATAGATAGAGAACTCTTCAAATCTAAAGTTAGAATTCACATTTTTAAACCAGAGTGGGGAGACGTGAACATATCATGTTTAATCTTTACTGTTGTGTGCTGGGGGATTTTGGTGTTATGGAGAAACCTTGCATGAGTTCTGCAGTCCCACCATACTTCCATAATCCATTTAGCATCAAGAGAAGACTTTCAATTTCTGTATGTGAAGTTTCGTTCTTACATAAAAAGGAAAATCAGCTATAATCCTATAAGTGCTGATTTGAGGGTAAGGCCAAATCGAAACAGTAGGTCTTATAGACATGTATAAAGTTGCATGGATGGTTAAGCTGTTTGTCAACAAAGTGATGATTTCCTATCAATTGAAACATGATGGGATGCATCTTTTTCTAACCTAGTTGATCCGCATGGTGCTGAGACAGTCCTTTGAAGTACTGAAAAGAAATGGATGGAATGAAAGGTAGGTGGCGCCTCTGGGGAGTGTGTGTGTGTGTGTGTGTGTGTGTGTGAGAGAGAGAGAGAGAGAGAGAGAGAGAGAGAGAGAGAGAGAGAAATAAACAGAAACTGCTCTTGCTCACTCTAAATCTATTGATGAGTTACCAATAAATTTTCTTTCACAATCCCTGATAAGCATTATTGAACCATAGAATTGTGGAGTTGGAAGGGACCCTGAGGATCATCTAGTCCAGCCCCCTGCAATGCAGGAATATGTAGCTGTCTCATATGGGGATCAAACCTATAACCTGGGCATTTTTGGCACCAAGCTGTAACCAGCTGAGCTATCCAGGCTGGCATAATGGGCCTCATCCCAAAAGCTCATCTTGTGCTCACTTCCTTTATACACATTTTTCTGCAAATCTGGTTTTGTATTCCAAGCAGCAATTCTAAGATAAATTGAACACACATGTGACATATTTCCGGGTAGACATACATTAACAGCAGTGTTAAAACCTGTACTACAGCCATAAATTGAATAGCAATAGTAAGAATACTTCACTGGGGATTATTCCTAAGTAAACATCCATAGAGTTGGACCTATATAAAGTGTTATATAAAGTAGCAAGTACAATAATAATAATAATGTTCTTATAATTAAATTTCAGTGGTTCTGCTATTATTTTCTCCCACACACTTGCATCCTGCCTTTTATGCACACAATAAATTTTGTTGCTGAAGAAAAAAGAGGCACATGGCCTATTTGTTAAAAAGGCCTCAGTACACTAGAAATACCAGATTGTGCTCCTAGAAGAAAATAAAGGTTTGAGCAGAGGTGCAGTAGATTAATTGCACTGTGAGAAAAATTAGGAATTGTTTAATAGTTAAAATCTGTGTTGTATCTATTTCCGATCTATATAAAATCTGCATTGCTTAGCTAAGATTCCCATGAATCCTGTGCAAGTTGTGTCAGCTGTGCAAATTATACCAATGTACATATTTGCTTGACCAAAATAATTAATGGCCACTGAAAATTTTGGATTTTGAGGTCCTACCATCTTATATCCAGTGAATTGCTATAAGTAAGTTGTCAGGGAACTGCCATCAGCTCAGAGGCGGGAGGTGGAAGGGCAGTTGGGTTACAGGGAGCCGCCGAAGATCACCGAGCCGGAGCAAAGCGGGGGGGAGGCAGGTCCCCCTTTGCCCACGCCCTCTCTGCGCAGGAGGCTTACGCGCAGAGAGGGGAGGCGTAGGATGGGGGTCAAAAGACTGCTCTGCTGGGGAAAGTTTAAGGACCGCCCAGATTCTGCTAGTGACTGAGCAAGACATGGAATTGAGACGTTCTGCATTGTGAATGTTTTGGACAGATAATAAAGCCTTGAAAAGACCAGTGGGACACTCTCGAGCAACCACGCCGGCATTCATAACATAAGTGTCACATTGGCATAAGGGTTCAGTGGGACACCTCCCACCATGCCCCCTAAATCTATTGTGGGGTTCCCCCAAACCCTTCAGAGCAGATTGTGGATGGTGTGGGGCAATCCTGTTGCACAAGCTGGAAACCTTTATACTGCATTAGATACAACAAAAGTTTAGAGCTGTGTTTCCCAAACTTGGGCTTTCAGCTGTTTTGGGACTACAGTTCCCATCAACCCTAACCTCTGGTCCTGCTAGCTAGGGATGATGGGAGTTGTAGTCCCAAAAGCTGGAGACCCACATTTGGAAAGCACTGGTTTAGGGGCTTAGTGCAGAATTCTAGAATACCTCTACAATTTTAAATTGTGTATTACTGACATCACACAGTTTTTTAATACGTTAAGGTATTAAAAGAAGCTTTCATCAAAGGATTTGTTGGGAGAGGGTAAACTTGTTGGAACTCTCACCCTGGTAAATCACTTAGAGAAGAAAACATTTGATTCACGCTGTTGCTCTATTTCAGCGGATCAGATTGTTTTCTGTTTCAAAAGCAGTGGCCACTCTTTTGGAACTGATGCAATGTCATATGACGTTACACAGATGAATGGACCATGCTTTATTTTCTCCCCGCCCCGCTTTTCATCCAGTTTTACTGAGCCATTTCTGAACTTGCTAATGAAGGAGGTTATTCACCCAGACAGCAAGGCTCCTGTTGGGATAAAATTGCATTTTATTGACATCTATCTGGAAGAATTGGCTAAAGTTGGTGCTAAAGAGGTAGGAAACAAAACATCTCTGTGTATTGCTGTGCAATCTAGCAAGTCTCCCTAAAATATTTGCTTAAAACAAGTGCTGTTAATGTCTTCGCCTAGGAAGGATATTAAAGTCAAGTTTACTCTGTGTGTGTTTACTATTTGCTTAGGTTGGGCATGCTATCTAATTGATTTTTGTTGTTGTAGCACTGTATAAGCATATAAAATCAGATAAAATTTGAAAATTTTGGTTAATGCTAATAAAAGCAAATCCTCACCATGGAGCAACTTATGAATTGCAGATTTGCTCAACTTTTTATGTTACCTAAAATGTAAAATGTCTTGCTTAAATACAGTGGAAATCATTAGGCTTTGTATAATGCTTCCCATCTGACGTTACAAGGGGGGGGGGGGCGGAAAAATCATCATGATATGTGTTTCCATCTTTTTGAAATTGGTCAGGCTATATCAAAAGGAGACAAAATAATCCATAATAATGACAACCTTAACAGATGACAAATCATGTCAAATCCTGACAGTATTTCAGTTGGTTACACAGTAATTCATAAACATATATTTAGAAATAAAATATATTTCCTCCTTGTATTTCTATTGTTGTAGGCTATCATATTGGTTTTAGCCAGTCTGTGTTAGCATCTTTTGGCAAGAGAGAGCTTATCTTCTATGATATTTTTACCCCAACTGTAAAATGCTTCTTTCCCCCGAGTCCTAGCTCTTTTCAAGTAACCTTGGGAATATTCAGATGGGGAAATTTCCCGTCTCTTTGAGTAGAATTGGAATAGGTTGATGTTGAACTAACCATGTATTTTATTTTTTTGCAGCTCACCGCAGACCAGAATCTCAAATTTATAGAACCATTCTGCAAAATCGTTGCCAAGACCAAGGAGTATGTTATATAGCTATGTTTTGCTGCTTGACTCTAAACTTAAAGGGTTGTCGGGGGGGGGCGTTCTTCTTAAATAGTAGATAACGTCTGGATAGACTCACAGAGCATAATTAAAACAGAAGAAGCGAGATAGTGAAATGTTCAGTTTGTGAAGCAAAGCTTTCTTTTGTGTGCCTTGAAATGAAAGTGTGTAGCTATGGGAACTGCATGAGTTCCTTTTATACTGATGATAAAAAAGCTAGTTTCTGATCCTCGGGCGCTACTATGGTGATATTGAAGAAAACCCTGGGCAAATCCAAAGACATCAGCTTCTGATTCACAATCTATGTGATTGACTTATTGTGGTTCTTTTATTTACTCTTTGCAAATGGCATACAATTTTTTCAATTTTCATGGGTTAGTTTTTGATAGATTGGAAAGAGAGTCCATAAATTGGAATGCTTTTGTGATGCTCCTTTTTTCCTCCCCTTCCTCCTCCCTTAATGGTTCAGTCATCTTTTGCTGCAAGCCATAATCCGTGGCATCTTTGAAACTATTGTTGATCAGTCCCCGTTTGCTATAGAAGATTTAATGAAAGAACTGAAAGCGGGGAGCGATGATGACTTATCGGAAGAAGATGAAAGTAATGAAGGAGAGAACGAGCCAGTCGTCAGAGGTATGGGCCTGGCCACAGTAATAACTGTAACTTCTAGAATGGAGTCCTGTCATGTCTTCTGCTTTGAAAACTTCAACTCAGAATGCAACCATCTGCTTACTAGTGAAAGTGAACTCATGGGAGCATAGGACACCTGTGGGAGCCCCACCTAGAGATACCAGGGATTGAACCTAGAACCCTATGTGTGCAAAGCTTAGTACTCTGTCTCCTTTTCAAATTTCCCCACCTTTCTGGCCACTGTTTTAACATGACACATGTTGTGTCCTTCTCCTGAGGGTAAAGGAAGATTGTGTGTGTGTGTGTGTACGCACGCACGCACACACGCACTGTCCTTAAGGTGCTGGTGTGCAACATTAAACATCTAACAGCTTGCATAAAGCATCCCTCCTTTATGTTGATGGCAGCTTCATGGACCTTAGTGAAGTCTGTTGCGGATTTCACATTTGGTGCTCTGTTAAATGTGTTGCTTTTATCCTGCAGGCACAGACTTGCCAAGCAAACATTCCCTAGATTCAGAGGCACCAGACAACCTTTTAGAAGATGCAGATGATAACATTGGGCCTGTTCTCCAGGTGAGTATTGTCTTTGACAACATACTAATTTCTGTAGGGTCTGAGCACTAGGGAATTGCCTTGTTAAATCTGATTAAGTTTGATGGCTGCTCTCTTATAAATGAAAAGCTCTCACAAACAATATTCAGCTAGCCTAATGAACTTTTTTTTCCTTTGAAAACTGGTAGAAGACCATTTTTATTGTCTTGCTTGATTTAAACGTAGATCAAGTTGCTGGTTCTCGAAGTGCAAGACCTGGAGCACAAGTGAATGTTGTGCAGTTTTGTGAGTGTTGGACTCACAAGATTTCCTGAAGTGTGGTTCCTATTGGGATTTATGAAAGTGAGGCCTGACTGCTGTGGGATCAGTAACCAAAGGCCTGAGGATGTGAAGGAGCATGGCTGAGAGAATGAGTCTGCTTGGACTGGTGGGGAAGAAGCACAGGGAGTTGAGCTGGACAGAGATACTCCACTGGGCAGGCATAGGCAAACTCGGCCCTCCAGATGTTTTGGGACTACAACTCCCATAATCCCTAGCTAACAGGGCCAGTGGTCAGGGATGATGGGAATTGTAGTCTCAAAAAATCTGGAGGGCCGAGTTTGCCTATGCCTGCCATTGGGGTTTTCCAATTTGGAGTAAGTACAAAATCAGTAAATTAGTGTCTTAAGTGGTTCTGCGCTAAATTATTGAATGCAGCTGATCTATGTTTCTGTAATGCCTTCCTCTTTTATGTTTACAGTTTGATTATAAAACTGTTGGCGACACACTGTTTGAATTGGCCAGCAGAAAAAACACACCTGCTTATAACAGAAAGTGCCTGTACAAAGTGGTGAAAAAGTAAGTTCCTATTGTAATAAATGTTCTTTCTGATTGTGCTGACTTACCTGATTATCCTCTCTTTCCTTTCACTTTCTGGAGTCCCAACACCCCTGCCCTTTTATCTTTTGCTTCCCCATAGTGCCTTCATTTTTGGGTGTAACTGAGACAACATAATTCCTTTCCACTTATTTTTCAGGTTCCAAAATCTTGCAGAAGGTGAGGCTTCAAGAACATCTGCTACTCTTTCATTTCCGTGAAGAATTGTACAGTAGCAGAGGAAAGAAAATGCAGTCATGTTAAATTTGCAACAGATATCTTATGTGCACCTGAAAGGGCTTCTTTTGGGGACATTTATATCACCTCTTATAGAATTATAGAGTTGGAAAGGATCATGAGGGTCATCTAGTCCAACCTCCATTATAACTTACTGGAAAATCGGTTGTATCCTAACATTAGTTACAACTGTGTCCAGTATCACATGATGCTCTAAAGCAGGGGTAGAGGGACCTGTGGCCCTCCAAGTGTTGGACACCAACTCTCATCCTCCTTGGGATGATGGGGACTGGAGACCCATCCCTGCTCCTAAAGAAGCATAGACAGCCTGCAGCCTCATAACCACATGCGGCTCTCTGCTCAGTTGCAAGTGGGTGGTAAATAAGGGAGGAATTGATGGGGTGTGTGTGGAAGGGGCTGACTGAAAAGAAGAGGGTGGCAGAAAGAGAGAGGGAAGGGGTGCCCACCCAATCTTTGCTTCAGCCCAGCCAATTACCATCATGTAGCCACTGATAGATAAGCCCCAAAGGTTGCCCGTTCCTGCCTTTGGGGAGGTGTGATAAGGTCTTGCCCTTCTCTTTGAATGAACAGTTTGTTCTGCTTGGCATTTAAGGTAATGGAGAAAGATACACACCAGAACAGCTGTCACCAGTCTGGCTCACTCCAGATGCTGATTGGGGCTGATGGGAGGTGCAGTCTGACCACATCTGGAGGCCACCAAGTTGGTGATGGCTGGACTAAAGTATAGGTAGAGAAAAGAGCGTGTTGTATGGGTGAAGGACCTCTGAGCCACTAATTGCTTGGGGGCAACTCTCACTCCAGTGTTCTCTCCCTTCAGGGACCTTTCCACAGGATGACTTCCCTGAAGACGTTTCTACAGATGAAGATGATGATACCTTCAGCAGGAGGAAGTGGAAAAGGAAATCTGGCAAACCCTTGGATAAAACACAACCAGAAAAAGAAGGTGAGGTTGCTACCAGTATGCAATATCCTAACTTAGCCTGCAATCCCATACACATTTTTCTGGGAGGGTAAACCCTATGGAACTCAGAAGGACTTCCATGTAGAATCATAGAATGGTAGAGTTGGAAGGGACTCTGAAGGTTATCTAGTCCAGCGCCCTGCAATGCTGGAATCCCAATTCGTGGTCCCCCATCCAATTTGAAACGATTCTGGACCCTGCTTAGCTTTGCACATGTGCTAGGAGTTTTATTGTTGTGCCACTAGGAGGAAAACACCTGGAGATGAACCTAGGGCCTTGTTGTAGGATTGCCCTTTTAAGCGTCTTTTCTTTTATTTTCTTTAAGTAACTGATCAACCCTAACTGAACTTCACTATGATAATAAATTGTCTCCGCTGGAAATTAGAAATAGCTGTTGCTGTTGGAGTATTAGCCGGAAGGGAGTGGAAGCTTTGCAGTGGCCTCAAATTTTGTTTGTGTATTTAAAAGCATTTATATACCCCTGGTGAGTAAAAATTCTAAAGCAGTTTACAGAGTTCAGAAATATATTGAAATCATATCTTAGAAAAAGCAAATGCCACAGATAATAATCAAAAATACAAGATGACGACAGAAGACTTGGCAAGTCTTGATTGTGTTACAAAATCAAGCACTCTCAATAGGATTTCTGCATGCTGTGCTCGCAGTGTTGAATCAATAGGCTGGTCAGCCTTTTCTTTCCAGACTCTGGACATTTTGAAATGGGACTAAGCCAAATTCTCCTGACGCTCCTGTGAAACGGCAGACAGTGCTATTTTGTGTTTCTTTTCATCTCTTTATTTGTAACTTTTGTCTTTTTCTTAGATTTATGTGTGTATCTTTTTGTGTATGTATCGTTTTGATTGCTGTAGTGTCTCTGTTCAATTAAACTGAAAGTAAATTAACAGAGGGTGGCTGGAACTAATGTTAATTGCCAGGGAAAGCCTGAACATTTAGGCCTTTCTGCATGAACGTAACCTTGTTTAGACACTCTCCCGTAACACAATTTACAGCAGCCATATGTTGAGGAGAGTGGGTCCATATACCCAGTATTCTGCGTTTTCAGGTCCTGTTCCTGCCAACCTTCCACACATTGAGGCGCAGAAGATTTGAAGCAATCAGCATTCTAAATCATGCAGGAAGCCTACATACATAGAACTGACTCCTTAATTCACAAAAACTCCCCCCCCCAATACACACACATGGTAATGAGGGCATAGGAACAGAGCTGGTGAGTGTGGCTGTGATCTTCCCCTCAATGTGATCCAAATCCCAGGGGGCAGGTGGTTATCTGAACAGGGCTTATTAAAATCTCTAACATGAAAATCAATGACAATACAGTGGTACCTCGGTTTTCGAACGTAATCCATTCCGGAAGTCCGTTTGAGTTCCGAAACGGTCGAAAACTGAAAGCGGAAGCCTCAATAAGGAAGCCATGTTTCCTGTTCTACTTCCAAGGTGCATTAGAAAACCAAGGCATTTACATCCGGGTTTTCGGCATTCAAGTTCCGAAACATTTGACTACGGAGGCATTCGAAAACGGAGGTGGTACTGTAGTTGTTCTCATCAGCTCTGTTAACAACAAATACTGTACAATAATAGTATAGCAGCTGCCCTGTTGTGGACAGATCAATGGCTCATCTTGTTTCGCATTCTGTTTTCCAACAGTGACTAGAGCAGTACCTCTGGGACACACAGAAGCTGGGTCTAATAGTAGTATCCATTCCTCGATTACTAATCACTCGCCCCAGGAGTTGGGGCCACCCACTCTTTCTTCAGGTGTAGAGCCCCCTTCCCAGGAAGAGAGATAGGAGGCTGCTGCTCGACAGCCTCTTCTTTGAATTTCAAAGCTTATTTATTTTGTCTTTACAGTTCGTGCTAGAAACA
This sequence comes from Podarcis filfolensis, assembly GCF_964270895.1. NCBI lineage: Eukaryota > Metazoa > Chordata > Lepidosauria > Squamata > Lacertidae > Podarcis > Podarcis filfolensis. The sequence continues at coordinate 48,907,590 of NC_139607.1, read as the reverse complement.
TAATAAATGGTCTTGAGGAAGAGGAGGAGAGCCCAGGGCCACAGAAGAAAAAGAAGAAGAAGCGAAAGAGGAAGTCCAGCCAGATGGTTGACTTTGGTATAGCTGCTGAATGTAATGAGAAGGGACTGGTCCCTGAGGAAGGAGCCAAAGAGCCAAACCAGGACAGTGAATCATTAAATAGTAAGAAAAGACCAAAGAAGTCTTTAAGCATGGAGGTCAGTGAAATGGATTCTTCAGCCGCACCCACTGTAGGTATCAGTGGTGATTCTGTGCTGGAGACCTTGACTTGTTTGGTAAACAGCATAAAGAAACAGCCCAAGAAGAAAAATGGCCGCCTGCGGAAAGTCCCTATAGAATTCACCCATCAAAATGGACAGGCTCATATAAGTACTGAGGAAGATCCCAGCCACTGTGCTCCAGTAGCCTGTGGTAGCAAAGCAATTAAGAAGAAACGGAAAGCAGAGACTGGTGTGATATCTGGGAGCAGTTTTTCTGAAGAGGCTGTTGAGCAGCCCAAAAAGGAAAACTTGGCAGAATCTGGATGCACAGTGCTCCGAAAAGTTAAATTGAGGAAAAAACAAAATTTGGTCAAGATTAGGGGTTCCAAGCAGAAAATAATCAGCATGAAAAAGAAAAAGAAAATCAAGGAAGTCCTAAGTTCCATGGAAGAAGCTGTAACTGAAGTTGAAAACAAAAAGAGCAGAAGCAGTGTAAGTAGGTCTGTCCTGCAACTTACAGTGTCTGGTTCCACCTCAGCTTGGGGAGCAGGTTGCGGAGGACTCTCTGACCACAATAAACATTCTATTGGGCTGCATTTTCTGATGCTCTGCTTTACATGTACCACCAGATATGTGTAGGTAAAGGTACCCCTGCCCATACGGGCCAGTTGTGTCCGACTCTAGGGTTGTGCGCCCATCTCACTTAAGAGGCCGGGGGCCAGCGCTGTCCAGAGACACTTCTGGGTCACATGGCCAGCGTGACGAAGCTGCTCTGGCGAGCCAGCACCAGCGCAGCACACGGAAACGCCGTTTACCTTCCTGCTATAAAGTGGTACCTATTTGTCTACTTGCACTTAGGGGTGCTTTCAAACTGCTAGGTGGGCAGGAGCTGGGACCAAAAGACGGGAGCTCACCCCGCTGCGGGGATTCGAACCGCCAACCATGCCATCGGCAAGCCCTAGGCGCTGAGGTTTTACCCACAGCGCCACCCACGTCCCATACCAGATATGTGTACTTTTGCCTCAAACAGCTATATTTCCAACACAGATCCTTCTGCTTCTATTTGGAGAGAATGTATATAATGGCTGGTTTTACTAGTAAAACAGGTGACCAGATAGAAGCTAAAGAAGAAAATAAATCCCCAAATCCCATGTGTTGTTTTTTTTTAAAATCTATTTTCTGAAACTAAGAAGTGAAAGCTTTGACAGTTTAAAATTAGACAAGCAAAGGCCTCACTACCTGTATTTCCATGAGATTATTTAAATTCTATATTCCTGGTCTGATTGTTGTTGGCCAGTTTAATTGATTTTCTCACACTAATGCGGAAATCCTCTTGTCTTTCCAGATGAAGTCGTGCAGTTTCAGTGCGTGGCTTGTCTAATGTTTGTGGTCTTAAAGGTTGGGGGCGATATGTGATCTAGCTGTACAAAAAAGAGTGGAAGTCATGGACATTTTGCAGTGTATATAGACTATGTTGTATGCCCGTGGTTTGCTAACAAGGTTTCTGTGAGCACCAGTAGACCTAGTGCCTCCTATGTTGCCTGCAAAAGGCCCCTTATAAATATCTCCTCAAGAATCCACAGCGCATGAGCAACTGTTTGCTCTGGCTCAGCCTTTTTTTACATTCAACACACCCCCTTTTAATACAATAGTGGGTGGTGACACGGAGCAGGGACTGAGCCACTGCTGCTTACCAGGAAGGAGAGGAGAGGCAGTGGGCTCAGCCGGGTGCAGGTGCATCAGCAGGAGCTAGTCCAGCGCTCCTGCTGGACCATTTTCACCAAGGTCCCTGGTGCTGTTCAGCAGCATATTACTGAGTCCAGACTCTAATTGGTCTCTGCTGCTCTTTTCTCTCCCTGCAGGAAACAGGTGGCGCTGCTGTGCTGCTAAGGAACAAGAAGGCAAAGACGGGAAATGATTTTGTGAAATTTGAAAAGACAACTCTACCAAAGCCAATGTTCTTTAGAAAAGCTAAAGCCAGCATTTCCCCCATGCAGGTATAGTGACAAAGGTACTATAATGTGCAGCTAAAGCAGGACCGGGTAGCCTGTTTCAGCCCAAGCGCCACATTCCCTCCAGGGCAACCTTTCAGGGACCACATGCCAAAGGTGTGGAGAGTGGTTGTGTGAGGAAAGGCCTTACATGCTCCCTTTGTTCTTCCTTGTGTGAAAATGTTGGAGGCTTGCATGCCATGCTTGCTATCTCCTAACAAACTTTAGGCATAGAATTTTCAGAATTACTCGTCTCTAAGCCAAACTGCATGTGACCACATTAATTGTGTATTTGTATTTGAGGAGCAGATTTTTAATTATTATTTTTTTTTAGGCACATAGACAGCTTGCAGTGAGGGGTAATAATTATTGGGATCCCATACTGCAATTGCAGTTAGGGGAAAATATCCTACTGGCACTAATGGGAGCTTTTCCCCAAAGCCTATTGGTCACACCTAGGTGTCTGCAAAGTATGTTCAGTAGGAATTGTATTTATATATTAAAATGTTTTTTCTGAGCAAAACACACCAGAACTTAAGTGATTATTTAATACTGCACAAAACTGCAAATATTTCAGTCTTTCAGAAACTATAAACTACCGAAGATGATGAACTGTGTTTTTGGGAAGCAAGTCAGATAGTAGAGAGACACAAAAAGTGTTTTAATAAAGGGAAGGGTTTAACTGGTCCAGAAAAACAACTTTATCTGCCACTTTAATCTCTCTTTGTAGTTAAGCAAGCTGCAATCTTCCAACTCCAAAAAGGTCACCTTTGGACTGAGTAAAAACATGACTGCTGGTGAGTTCAAAATGACTTCAAACCTTGTTGCTTCTCTAAAAACAGGCAGGTAAAACAGTGGAAGGTTTGATGCAATTTTAAATAGCAGTTGCTAAATGCTGTCTGTGCATGTAATTGTGGTAAGAATTTACTTCTACACCAGCTGTTTATTGCCCAGGTGAGGGAGCATCTTTTAAATAAAACACAGAACCAAGAGGAAAATGGCATGCATGGCTCCATTCTGAGATCAACTTCCCAACATTTACCTTGGGTGCCCCAAGCCATTTGGCCTCAACTACCACACTTTAACCCAGTTGCCTTAGCCACCTGGCCTTCAGTAGTGGCTAGAGACATTCCAATCCCATATCTTACTTCCCTTTCCCCAAAACATCTGGAGGAGCTTCAAGGAGATGCTGGATTTACATCCTACTGTTGACTCAAAACAGACATAGCAAAACATACTGGCTGGCTCGTTACTTTTAGGGTTAGATAAGATTACATGTTTATAGCTTCACAAGCATGAGGGTTGCAAAATGCAGGCACACAGGAATCATTGACTGATGCATTCTATTCAAAGGTTAAATGCAATTTATATTGAAACAAAGACAAAATCCATATCTAATGTCTTAATCAAATACCAAAAATGTGCCTCATTGTGATTTATACACAGCTCTTTAGCACGGCTTTTTGTACCACACAGAGCAGTGTGCAACCATTAAAACACAACATTCCTTTAACAATATAAAACAAACCAATATAAAAATGAGGAGGTATCACAGTTAAAAGCCCCTAACCGATTCGCCATGTGTAAAACATCAGCCTGGCAAGCAAAAAGCAAAAGTTTTCACTAATCAGTGTGTGGGAAGGGTTCAAATGAACACAAGTTGAGGTACGCCATAGCCTACCTGCAGCCAGCAAGAAGGCTCTTCTCTTTCATAGTAACTTATCTTGTATCCACTATAGGTTCGACAGAAAGAAGGGCCTCTACACCAGCCCTTAGGGCACAAGTAGCTAGCATAGTCATACCTTGGCTCCCAGAAGTGAGTGTTCTGGTTTGTGAACGTTCTTGGGAACCCGAACGTCCAACGGGGCTTCTGCGGCTTCCGATTGGCTGCAGGAGCTTCCTGCAGTCCTTCAGAAGCCGCACTTTGGTTTTCAAACGTTTTGGAAGTCGAACAGGCTTCCGGGACGGATTCCGTTTGACTTCCAAGGTACGACCGTACAATTGTCAAACAGGTTTATGGAAGAAGAGGGAAGAAGCTGCTGTCTGTGACACCACTGAGGTGGGAACAAACCTCTCATTAGATTCACCACCATCTGGGCTGAAAAGGAGATTTTGCCCCCCATATGAACTCTGTCCCTGAGCACATCAACAGCTAATAGTCATTAATGGCTATACCCTGCGTATCAGAAACACCATGCCTCTGAACAGTAGTTGCTGGGGAACATGATTAAGAGAATGGTATTCTTGGTCTTATGTCCTGTTGTGAGCATCCCATAGGCCTCTTGTTTTGCCATTGTGGGAAACAGGATGTTGGACCAGACAGGTCAGGCCCAGTTGACACATGTGGTCTGGCGTACTGAAGCAGACAGGCTCTTTGGTAATAAGTATAGAATACTTTTGGTTTGCAGTGTTCTATTTGTTCCCCCACAATTTCTCTGGATTCCTTCTGTGCACAAACAGCTCTAGCAACCATCGAAATGTTTGCACATGCTTGATAACAATCTGATGCAATACTAAAGTTTTTGCTTTTTAATCTTTCCTTTGGCAGAATTTAAGACGACAGACAAAAGTATCCTGGTCACCCCAGAGGGAGCCTCCCGGGTGGCTTTCAATCCTGAGCAAAAACCATCTCACGGGGTGCTGAAGTCCCCTGCCAGCTCTTCTGCAGAAGCAACACCTCAAATGAAGAAATCCCTTTTAATGCCAACTAAGAAAAGACCAACTGCTATTGACTTCTTCTAAGCCGATAAGGAGAGGAGTAGTTTTTGTACAGAACAGTCCAGTATAACCAGTTGCTTCTGGAGGTATTTTGGGAATCTTCCTTTTCAAGTTAATGGGATAGTATACATAAGGTTCTGATTGTGTGACCCTTGGTGCTGTCAACTGTAAGAAGCACCTATTTGGCTGTACATTGAGACTGTTTTGTGTATGCTGTTAACAAAAGAAAGGTAATGGCACATGACCTTAGGGTTCCAATTATGGAGGCCCATATTTTATTTTATTTTTGAAATAACCCTATCACATTGTGAATGAATGTGTACAGATTTGTTCTGAACTGTTCTTGCTTGCACTCTTTTAATCATTGGTGGTTGTTTTTCCTAGTGAAGAGGTTTTTGGCATTTATTGGCTTAATTCCATGGGAGCTAAGAAGTACACAACCCCTCTCACATGCTTCGTGTTCTGCTTTTCCTTCTTTCCCTTTCAAGCTATTTTTTCTTATCTTCCTACCAAAGGGTATGGATTAGAAATGGAATATCTGTGTTGAGGTGAACTACTTCTGTGGAACAACCGCTTGCACCTCAGTTGGGTAGCCCGCAGCCAACACACATCTCGTTATTGACTATAGCCCAAGTATTCCAGTTGACACACATTTCCTAAGCACTTGAAATAGCATTGTGGGCTACTTCAGATTTGCTTCTCCTTTTTGTGTAAGAAGGTATGGTGTGTGTTTGTGTGTGTTTTGTAAATTTTTGCATTTTTATAATGTTCTTATCCCTGGGCCCTTGGATAAAGACTAGGTCTTAATTATTATCCTCCCTTCATTAAAAGGAGCTAGATTAGTATGGCCTTTATTTATATCTGAAAGCCTTAATGCCTTTTGACACAGGGTAAAAATGGTTTGGATAGTAAGGTGGCTTTGAAAGCAAGGCCATATTTTTAATCTGCAGTGTTAAGTTTTAATGATGTTCATCTTACAGTATGCTAACATAATGGTGCCTATCTCCATTCTCCTGTTGATTTCTGTGTAAAGCGATAAAAAAATTTGTACCAGATAATTTATTTACTGCAAGTTTTAGACTCTCAATCCCTTTTTCTCAAATGCAGCATAACGCGAAGACATAGCCCAGGAAACATTGTGGACATTGACACTGGGTCATGTGGGTCATTTTTTATTTTGATGAAGAGATCTTTGTGGTTATGTATATATATATCTTCTTTGTACTCCAGCTTCAGACTAAAGGGGCAGTCACTTCAATTACTATCTCTCCACAGTGCTAATAAAGTTTCAAGCTAATAATACTCTTACTGTTTCACATGTCTCGTGTTGTGCTGTGTTACTGTCCCCGTCTGTGGCTTGTGGTGTTGTTCTGAGCGTGCTTGGTGGTTGTTTTATCTCCTTGCAGTTTTAAATACTGTGATGTGACTTGGTTAAGACAGACATGCTTGAGTTTTGGAGATGTCTTGTATCTTGTGTTGTATATGGTCACTTAGCAGACTATAACAGAAGGCATACATCTTAAATAGAAGTATTAACATTGGTTCTTTAAATGGAGTTTAATATTTAAAAAGCAACAAATGTGGGGCACTGTGTTGGAAAACTACTTGTTGTGATAAGATAGTGGGGAAGTGGAACCAAAATAAGCCAGTAATTTACTTTCGTACAAGAATATGGACAGCAGTAGTTGTATGTTCGTTCTTACGTTGGAGATGTTGTTATAATTATCCAGCTAGAAAGATGGAACTGTAAAGAGATTGGAGAAGAGTTTCTTTAGTGCTCTGAACCTCAGGGCTTTGTGGTTGCCCTAACAGTCAAAAGATGGTTCTGTTACTGTCAGATGGCAGCGGTGGTTGCTCGTGAGTAATCAGTCAGGACTCAGACCTGTCTTTTACAGGTTTTATTTGGGTGCAAAACTATTTACAGTGCAGAGCCACAAGTTCATGCCTGCCTCAATCGCTAGCAGAATCTGGGAGTGGTTGTTTCCAGGACCTCCCCCAACATAAGAGCTTTGTCACCCCCAGCCTTTTCCTTCCTTCTTTGCGTTTTACACCTCTGCGCAGGGTGGACGATGGAAGGGGCGTGCTTCCCTCCTGGCCGGCTTGGTCAGGAGCGGTGCTGAGGCTCCCCAGCAGCATCCTCTGGTCCTTTCCTTTCTTCCCCACTGGAGGTGTGGCTTTCCTCACCACAGGAAGAAAAACTGCTTTGCAAGATTTTTGGAGGTTCCCTGTAACCCAACTGCCCCTCTGCTTCCCTACCCTGTTCCGATGGCAGTACCCTGACAGTTACCAAGGCTGTTGCAGGACAAAAGTCCGGGTCAGTATCATTCAGAAGTAGTAGTGGGGGCCCAAGCAAGGCTTCACCATTGATACTTGCCCAAGGGCTCTCTTTATGCTTCCCCCCACCCCCTCAGACTGGTATTGCAAGCAGCACTAGACAACAGGGTCTAGCCACCCTTTAAATTCCCCACAATGCCCCTGATATAGCATTAGCTCAAGGCATTGTGGGAGATTTAAAATGGTGGCTAGACCATGCTGCTGCTAGTCAAGCCTATCAGGGACCACTGGTAGAGACGTAGGCTCACTAGAGTTTACCAAGGGCCCCCTCGTTCATGAGGCTGGCCCTGACAAGACCAGCAACACGTCTTGATGAATGTTAAGGTAATGTGAGTGTTGTTGGGTCTTTCGGAATGATGGATATTCAAATTTAATGGTTGATTTCTGATGGGGGTGGCTTGTAAACATGCATGTGTAGTATACATTTTCCTGTTCTTCCATGTTTCCTGAGAATTTCATCCCAAGATGTTAATTTCAATGAATGATACAATATGTGACGTTTTAATTTACAACTACATATCTAAACACAAGGTGAAAATAAAAATGATGTCCTGTTGTTGATAAGACTACAAAAAGCAGGAATCTCAGCTTTCAAACCAGTTTGTCTGTTCATGGGTGCATTCTAAAAATATCTAGGATTACTATGAGTTATAACTAGTCCTGTTAAAAAGCAGAATTTGCAAAGATCTTATTTTTAAAAGAGTATTCACTCGGTTTTGTAATTAAACTGGCTTAAATGAAGCAGAACACTGTTTAAAATGGTTTGTGTTTAAAGCTTTGTATTTAAAATATTTTAGGAATAAAAACATTTTTTATCAAGCTTTTGTGAGTTGAACAGCATCGTCCTTTGACTTTTTTGTTCCCTCCAGTTGTAGGAGCAATTTTTATTTTTCCATTCTGCAGCATATAACTCCAGATCCATGAAAATGGGCCACTTAAACTTGACTTTGAAAGAGCACTGTTGCATTTTATTTACATTATTTTGTTGCAGGGAGCTGTATTTATTCAGTCATTAAATTTATATGCCCTGCCTTCTTCCAAAGGAGTCTAGGGCAGCAAAACTGCCAATACTAATAAAGTTCCATTAGACTACTAGTTCCACAGGCAGAGGTCAGGAAGTGAGGTATGACAGCAACAGGGATGGTGTCAGCAGCCCAATCTTCTCCATGTGATCACTAGGGCTGGGCGATACCTGGTTTTTAACATTGTGGTATATCAACAGCTAAATATTGTGATGTACTGATATTGCCCAGTCCTATCCTGTACCACTCTGGCTTGTGCAAGCAGGAATGGTACGGGGGCTTAATCAGCCTCTCGCTCGCCCCATAGCTGATCAAGAGGTCCCCCTCTGGCTTGTGGGGGACTTCCTCAAACTACTCCACTGGTGCGCAGGCAGCTGTGCGCCTGCCCACCCCTCAGTGGAGCAATTTAAGGAAGCCCTCCTGCCACCACCTCCAGCTCACATGTATACCACTAAGCCAGTATCACTCACTGCAAATCACAGCCACGTTCCTGGTCCTGCTGCTGCTGTGCTACCCAAGACTAAGACATGGTTTGGCTTAGCATGTCATCTGAAATAGGCCGTTTCTTTTGCTCCAGGCAAACAAGCTGTAAAACAAGAACAAAGCTTGGTTATAGCTTGTGAAGCAAGACGAAATATGTGAAGCAAGACGAACTGGGGTTCAACCCTGTAAGCTCAACTATAGTTTAGGCCTGGCTAGTGTGGTAGTGCCCCTTCCCCAAGAACTACAGGCTTTTGGCTTACTGATATATACAAACCAAGTCATGGAGTGCAGATGACTAATACAGGCACCTGCTCAGTGGCACGAAAAATCTTGGAAAGTCTTGGCACTCTGTAAAAAAAGCCCACAATCTTTACATGTATAAGTGTGCCAGAAAAACCACACCACATTTCCCCTGCATGTACTTCTGTGTTTATTTATAGAAAAACTTTTTTCGCATGTTGTCCCTACAAAAATGAGTTTATACAAGGAATAAACAAAGATACATACACAAAACTAAAAGCAGCACCAGAAAAGCAAGAGAGCCAGAGCTAATGATAAATCAAGTTAAGCAACAGCAGAAATCAAAGGGATGCTTAAAAAGAAATGCCTTCAAGAACCAGTAAAACACAAGTGGAGAACAGAAGGTAACCTCCTGAAGCAGGGAGTGCCACAAATTGGGCCCTACCACAGAAAAAGCCCTGTCATGTGCTGCCACCCACTTTTCCTCAGAAGCAGTTGCGCTCACACATACAAATGCTATAGTAGCAGGGGCGTATGAAGTGGGGGGGGCGGGGGGCGGTGACAAGATGGCCCCTTCCTCCCCTCAGCTATAGAGCAGCCAAGGGCGCGGGCAGTCCGTATGGGTGACGCTCGCGTGGCGTCCGTACAGGGTGCTGCTCTCGCGCACAGTCCGTACGGGCTGCCCCACCCCAGGTGCCGGAGAGGGTTCCTCTGCCACTGTATAGTAGCAGATCTTTAAAGGATGGGTAGGTTCACATGGGAGGAGGTAGCCCTTCCAAGCAGGCCCGTAGTTGGGTTGGTGAGGTGGGCCCCTGCCAGGGGCGCAGGCAAGGAGGTGGGTGCAAAATCAGCTTAAAAATATGTACGTAAATATGTCTATAAATAAAAATATCAATTATTGCCTCATAGTACAAGGTTTTAAATAGAGGGTGAAATGAATGGGTGGAGGGGGGATGGAGAAGAGGCAGAAAGAAGAGCTAATTTGCCCATGACTAGGGGGCACAATCTGGACGGTTCTGCCAGGGGCGCCAGATCACCTAGCTACGGCTCTGCTTCCAAGTACCTTGGTCCCAAGCAGCTTAGAGGAAGTTACCAGCATCTTGAATCACACTTGAAAACAAACTGACAGCTAGTGGAAGTGATACAAAAAGGGGGTCACATGGTTCCAGTACTCCCCCCCCCCCAATGTAATTTTGCACCAATGTAATTTTCCCGGTGGTTTTCAAGGGCAGTCTCACATAGGGTGGTATGGAGGGGATGGAGAGAACTATGCAGAGCTGCAAACTCTGCCAGACATTCGGCTTCCACGCACCATCAGAAATGCCCCCACCCACTGGCTTCTGTGTTCATTGGCTCTTCACAGGAGTAAGGTTCCCTGCCTCTACTTTGTAGTAGCAAACTACAATATTATCCAAACAATGCAAAACAGCAATAGCAAGGTAGAAATTTTCAATGGCCGGTCCACTGTTATTTACTATAAAGCTCTTGCTTTATATGGGATGGGATAAGCCCAGCAATAAGACCCTTTGAAGATTTCCATTGTCATGCATAACTTGGCTTTACTATGCAGTTCATGAACTGAATTGACAATTCCATTAACAGACTTCTCCCCACCCCCCAACCTCCATTAAAGCTCCACAGCATATTTGAGTAATACAAACAATCTCTGCCTGCGGTAAGCTTTTATAATTCTGAGCATCTAGGACTGTTGCAGCCTTGGTCTCTCTTGTAAATTTCTTCTTTTAAAATCCAGTTCTTTATGCGTGTGGTGTAGCCAACAGTGATTGAGTCTAGATCCTATTGCCAAAACATTGTGTTTTAAAAAATCTAGAGTCTTGCTTCCTGAAATAGGCGGCCTTCATTATATTTATGGGGCCAGGATACTATACAATAAAAGACAATCCTTTACATGACTGCTAAGTGGTAATGAATGATGTTACAGGGGTGGGGTGGGAGGCAGATTAAATTTAGATACGTGGGAATGCAGGGTGTGCTGAATATATATCCTCACCAAACCATACCATAGTGACCTTCAATCTGTAACCTTCAAAATGGCCCCTTGTATCCATTACTGAAATGTCATAAATCTGCTCTGCCAGACAAAATTGTATCTCCCTTGGCTATTCAAGGCCATCAGCTTCGCTGCGCTAACAGCTGGAGAAAGTGATTCCCATCCCAGTATAAAATGTGCCCATATACAGTGGTACCTCGGGTTACAGAAGCTTCAGGTTACAGGTGCTTCAGGTTACAGACTCCGCTAACCCAGAAATAGTAGCTCGGGTGAAGAACTTTGCTTCAGGATGAGAACAGAAATCGTGCGGCGGCAGCGGGAGGCCCCATTAGCTAAAGTGTCTCAGGTTAAGAACAGTTTCAGGTTAAGAACGGACCTCCAGAACAAATTTAAGTTCTTAACCCGAGGTACCACTGTAAAGGCAGCCAAAGCAACAACAACAAAAATAATAAACAGTTTCTAAAGCTGAGAATGCCTGACACAGGTTGTTTCCTAACTGAAGTCTTCCCTACCTAAAGGCATAAAGGCACATTTTAAGAGCCAGAAAGCTCTGTTGTTATTTTTGGGGTTTTTTTTTTAATGTATATGGACAGTGGACTGATTAAATACAAGCTGGAACACCCCAAATCAAGAAAACAGCTTTTGATAGTTTATAAAGATTGTCTATGGCAGCCTTCACCATTCTGGTGCCTTCCAGATGTTTTGCACTACAATTACCATCAGCCCAGCCAGCATAGTTAAGGTTGATGAGAGCTATAGTCCAGCACATCTTGAGGATCTGTTTGGGAAGGCTGATCTATGGTTTATTTGCCTTGTTTTCATAAATGAGTGGTGCTTTAAGGTCAGAAACAGTAACATACAAGTCCCAACTTTCCTTTTGGGGGAACGTTTCTAGCTAGTTTGTTGACAGAACAAAGTTTGAAAACATGGTAGTAAATATATCAAAGTTTCAGAATTAATAAGGTGAGAAAAATGCTGTGTTTTTCCATTTAAATGTAATTAAGCACCCAAGTCTGTGAAATCAAGTCGTCCTCCCACCCATCTGAAGTTTTCTATTTAGAAGTAATTTTCAGTAAGAATATTATAAAATAAGCCCAATAAATCCACCCCAATAGTTTGGCACATGCAGTATTATTTGGGATTGCATCTAAATTATGTTTATGGCATGCAAACTACAAGCTCATCAGACTTGAGTTAGCCATGTCTTTTGAGACTCTTTGAGATCAAAACCGAATGTTAACATTTTAGGATTTAAATAGGAAAAAATGCATAGTTAAACATACCAACTCAAACATACAAGGTGGTGGGGAAAATAAAAGTATATATATGCCATCTTAGAATATGTGAAACTTAACAATGATCTGCTTATGTATATAGGTGAACAAAAGGCCAAGATATATTCAGTGCAAGTTTTGGAGGGAAATTATCTGAGAACCTGGGAGATATCCTCATAGGTGAAGGACATCCTTGATTTAAGAATGCTCTGTGAGCACAGACTGTCCCTGATTTTTAATGCTGTTCTTTGCTCCCCTCTTTCCATGCATTACATGAGCCAGAAGAAAAGCAAATACAGGAAGCCATATTTCGGTGCTTAGCAAAATGGTGAATTGCATATCAGCTTTGCCGGGTGGGTGTGTAATGGTTATATTTAGTCCATTCAATAAAAGGGCATTTTCCCTCACTGTAGCGAAAGAACAAAAACACATAATTATTGTCACCCAGGTAACACTACTGAAGATGAATACAGACATAGTTAATCCATTTACCACACAACCGTTGCAGCTCTATCTCAAACACAGATCTGTTCTGTCTGGATCCCAGCAGCAGTCTTGAGTTTTCCGCTGTGTGCGTGATTTTCAGAGAACTGTGACTCTTGCCAAGCAGATATCCCTCAGCAGTGGGAAGTGGCTTGTGACTGCCAGACAACAGCATGTGACGCAAGAAAGCACACATAGAAAGCAAGCTGCTGAAACAGACTGTTTGTGCTAGGAGGGTTTCTCTTGATGCTTGCAAAAGCTTTGTGCTCCTTTGATCACCATCTTCATCAAATAAATACATTTATTGGGGCATTTCTTTTTCTTTTTGCCACTTCCTACTTGGAGTATTGGATTCAGACGAATCTCAGAACAAGAACCAAAGCAGGCCATTTGGGACAGATACAAGTCTTATCTGAGCCAAAGCGGAATTTCCGAAAACACCAATTCAGAGTCTGAACTGAATCATGTTGATGCCCACCATCTCCTACAGGATATTTGAACTTCCAATAGCAACAGACTCCCCTTTTCTCAACTGGACCCCCATTCTTTTCCCATAAGAGGAAGATCAGAGGTGATAAACCTGTTGCCTCCCAGGTATTGCTGAAGGTACAGCTCCCACCATGCTTGACCATTGACCATGGTTCCCCCCCTCATCACTGGAGCCCCCACCCCTCAGAATGTCATTGGCAATGTTGGCTGAGGTGGCACAGAGTCAGAGTTCAATGACTTCTGGAGGGCTATACTTTACCCAACTCCTGCTTTTAGCTTTTACTCCTGAAGATAACTTTAGCGAGTTCAAAATGTTGAGATAGAAGAGCTTTTGGTCATTAATTGCCCTGCAATGAAAGTGCTTTAAAGTTCCTTGTGCCAAAATAGTAGCAAAAGTAAAGTCTCTTTAATCTCCTGTTTCATCCAGCTCCTCTGGAATCTAAATTTTAATTATTCAGAACTTGTCATTCTGTTTTTGAAATAGGCCTTCAAAGTGATTAATTTGTATTTAAAATACGATTCTAATGTGTCTCTATTTTGGGCCTCAAATAAGCGGCGAGTTTGCACTGAATCTGTTGAGAGATCAATGACTCAGGACTTTGCAGTATGCGGCCGTGAAAGCTATAATTACATACAATTTTCTTGATGTATCTACTTTATGTGATTCCTTCCCTCCTACACTGGTCTTGGGGAACCTCAGTCAATCCATAAAGCCTTTTCACTGCACAGCAATCACTGCCACAATCCGCTGTTGTTCAATAATAACTCACTACATAGCTTTTAAAAATTTTAAAAGTTAAAAATACTGGTATGTAAGAGCTGCTAGTCAACCATCCAGCTTCTATTTAAAACTTCTGAGAAATGGCATTGATTTTAGTCCTCTTTAGCAAAAAAAAAACCCCACCAGATTAAAATATTGTGTCAGATTATTCAAACTGACCATAATAATTTTCATCACAGGGCAGTCTTGACAAGACTGTCGATTTTTCAATTAGTTTCTCACCCAAGACAAAGGTATCTCCCACACCTTTTCCACTGGCAGTTCATGGCAATATTACCTAATTCAATTCTGGCTGAACAGAGAATTCCATTTCTTATTGAGGATGACTGTATGGATTCCCAACTAATGTGCTAATATGCAGCCTTCCCTGGTACAGTTTGCATAACTTGGTCATGGTTGTGAGGCAAGGTAAGGTGCTTAGCTTCAGCTTGTTGGGGGACTCCAGTATGACAGCCATGGTGTGGTAGTAGTGGGATGTACATCAATAACAAGAAGTCCAATGACATTATCAGCAATGGGAGAAAAATGGGAAATGGGATAGTTGTACCAGGCTTGATTATGTCCATTTGAAAAGTAGTGGAATGCTTTTAAAGAAGCAGAATGGCATCCCATCCTACTTCAAGCACTCTTTCTCTGTTTCCCCTCTCTTTATATATTTTGATTTCTCTTATCATAATAATAGCACTGCTGCTAGTATAATTAATCAAATGATTTCATGCAAAGTTGCACCTCTTTGTTGACTCCAGCAAACCAAACTGTAAAGTTGCAAAGCCAAAAAAAACCCCCATAGCTGGATCCAGAGGCAAGTGGTGCACATTTTTTCCAAAACTGAATCAAAGCCAAAGGCACTGAGCTTAAACATAACAAATGAGTCACAGAGAAGAAGAAACAAACAGCAGGGGGGGGGAGTTGCAAAGATTATATTTTACAGTCAAACATAAGAAACAAAATGCTCATCTCACAAAAAATGTATTTTAGTTTCCGCCCCTACCTTGTATCAACATCTTAAAAGTTTTCCATATAAATTATTGATTTTAAACCGGAAGTTAACACTTTTTCAACAGCTAGGAAATTATAATTGTACTGGTTTTCAATAGAAAACACATTACTGTACGGTGGTACCTCGGGTTACAGACGCTTCAGGTTACAGACTCCACTAACCCAGAAATAGTACCTCAGGTTAAGAACTTTACCTCAGGATGAGAACAGAAATCGTGCAGCGGCAGCGGGAGGCCCCATTAGCTAAAGTGGTACTTCAGGTTAAGAACAGTTTCAGGTTAAGAATGGACCTCCAGAATGAATTAAGTACTTAACCCGAGGTACCACTGTACTGTGTGTGGTAGTGCCTCATAGAAATGTTATTAACAAAAAAACTGGAAGCACGGATGTCAGGGGCTCGGGAGCAGGAGCACAGGGGAGAGAGGAAATGGAGAGCGAAGGGGAAGAATCCGAGGGCAGCGTAGGGGAGTATGACAGTGACCCGAGAGATCCCATGAGCTTCTCCAGCGAATCAGAAGATTCCCAGAAGGGGGCGCCGATGGTCAGGGCAACGGGGGTCCCAGGGGGGACGCACCAGAAACAAGGAGCAAGCGGGGACCCCCAAAGCAGCAGCGGGGGATCAGGACCAGTTTCCCCACCAGAGCGTAGTGGGGGGGAAGAGTCACATGTGTCAGGACCAGCGTCTCCTCCAGCGGGGAGAGAAGATGAGTCAGGGCTGACCACGCCTCCATCGGAGAGTGGGGGAACGGAGGGGAGGTCAGTTGCAGCTAGCCTCCCCGAAGGGGGAAGCAGTGACAGCAGCAGTGAAACGGTCAGGAGGAAAGTTGCCGGCTGGGCGCGCGCGCCAAGTTCAAATGTACAGGCGCGAGGGACAGCAGGAGACCCGGATTGGGAACCAGCTCCTAAAGCCCGCCGGAGGGAGGGGGAAGGCTCAGGGGATTCAGCGTCAGAAGAGTCTAGAAAGGGCGAGACCCCGACGGACAGGCGGAACCAGAGGAGGAAAGAGCAGAGGAAGAGGTGGAGCAAGGCTAGAGTCTTAAACTGGTGTCTGGGGGGAGGAGATTCAGACGGAGCTTCAGCGGTCTAGAGTTTGAGACGTAGAGCTGCACGCCGCGGCTGTGGAAGTGAAACTGAACTTCAATAAAGACTTTCGTACTTAACAACGAAGCGGCGTTGGTCCTTTGTGAGCTGGGATCTTGGGCAGCTCTGACAACATAGAACTCTACAGTTCCGAAAGGGCACAGAGTATAGCATGCATTGAGTTGGGATTGATAAATGGAAAGGGTACTGTGGTGCATGTATAAACATATGTGGGTGTAGGCATTTGTCATACACACATATATTGTGATGTCTGTGACATATATGCTGGAGGATACAGAAGCAGTTGGGCTTTTAGTGCAATTACTGGAGCTCAGACAATAATTTGTTTCGGAGTACTGCCAATTAGTAAATCTACTATGCATGAGCAGTGGTAAGTAGGCTGTGTGGGCAGATTTAATAAAAATATAAGATACAAATCAGAGAATCCCATTTATATCATAGCAAATGCTCGCTTGCCATTGGTGAGAAAGAACTGGCCCTATATGAACAGGAAAAGAAGTTTATATAAATTGGATGAAAATGTGCTCATGTTCTCCTTTGACCATCATTGCTATACAGAGGATTTTTTTATTCTGTTGTGGACTTTTGTAGGTGTCTTTATGGTAGCTGGTTTAAGAAAAAAGGGGGGTATACTGTAAATTCTAAAATGCATTAAGAAATCTGTAGGGAATAACATTAGAATGACTTTGCTGGATCATACCACAGATCCATTCGGACCAGCCCACCATCATCACCGAGTAATATTGCAACAGAACAAGATAACTATTCCCCAGTGACTGGTAATTGGAAGTGTACATACCAGGGCTAACAGACATTGACAAGTAGGAATTGCAACAAAATGTTGCAGTTTTTATTCTCTCTAATTTTTTTATTCTAGTTTTTTTTCTGTAATCCTGCAAACATTGCCCCCACCCCCAGCCTACTGATACCTTCCTTTTTTGCATGGGTAGTGCTGTTTTGGCCATATAACAATCCAGAACCTGAAGAATGAATTAGGTTTCTGTGTGTTTTGGTCTCTATAAATTTCTTCCGTGTGCACGTCCTTTTGCGGTCACAGTAACTTTGCTATGTACCTCTTTTGATGCCCAACTGTCATGGGCAAGCATCTCATCGTTTTCACACGTGCCTCTCCTAACTGAGATGTGCATTTAAGTGGGAAGCGAAGCCCACTGCGAGAATTATTCCTCCAGCTGGTCGTGGCTGCTTGTGTCCCGGTGTGGCCATTTTAGGCATCTTTATAGCGATTATGCAGAAGCTGGAGACTTGCCCCTCTTTGCTGTCGTGCCCACGGAAAGGGTCCAGTAGGGCTTGGGGCCTCTCTACTGGGAAGAGGAAACCGCTGCTGAACAAATCTTAAACCACAAAGGGCCTTGAATAACTGACTGCAGCTTTCGTCGAGCCACGGCATTTCTTAGGAGGCGGGGGCTCCACCCCACCAGAGCTTCTGAAGGCGCCAGCAATCTGTCAAAGTCTTTTCAAGGTGGGGCGCGCGTGCCACAAAGCTCGCTCCCCCCACCCCCATTTTATTTTTTTACATGTTTGCTTCAGCGCGTAGGAAGACGGGCGGGCGGGCGGGCTTTCGGGCAGGGAGGCTGGGGTTGGGAAGCCCCTCACCGGGGGCGCCTCTCGCGCGCAGCTTTCCTCCTCCTGCCTCTCAGGGAGGCGGGCAATCGCGCGCGGGCGCAGAAAGCGGTGCCCGTGGGCGGTTCGCCCGTGGTTCCTCCTTCCTTCTCCCCCCTCGCCCACCCCGCACCAGGCTCGGCCTACGGGGGCAGGTGGCTCCTTGCGCGCGCCGTCCCCGCTCCCTGCCTGCCTCCCTCCCTCTGCTCGCTGAGCGGCGTGTGCGGGTGCCTTTAAATTGCTTTCGCGGGAGCTGCCGCCTGCTCAGTCTCATCTGTGATGTAAGAAGAGACTTTTAGGTGTCTGCGCCGATCGCCTGACTTTCTTTTCTTCTTTTCCCCCTTCCCTCCTGCCGCCGGTTCTCCCGCTCGCTCTCTGCGCCGCTGTCCTTGGCCGCCCTGCTGCTGAGGCGGATTTGCGAAGCCGCCGCCGCCGCCGCTGGGTCCAGCCCGCTGTCCTGGGCGCAGAGGGCGCGCGACTGCCCGGCTCCTCGCTCAGCCGCCGCGGGTGCGCAGGCATGGAGGAGCAGCCCGAGTGCAGGGTGCTCTCCATCCAGAGCCATGTCGTGCGCGGCTACGTGGGCAACAAGGCGGCCACTTTCCCCCTGCAGGTAGGTGCGCGGGTGTGCGTGTGCATGTGTGTGTGCGTGTCAGAGAAGAGACAGAGGGCAAGCCGGAGGGACACAACCGAGCAGGCGGCGGCGGCGGCAGGTGGCTCCTCCTGCCGTCTCCAAGGCTGCCTGAGGCGCGCAGCCCGGGAAAGCAAATACCGGCGAGGTTGTGGCTCCAGCGTCCGCGGAGGGCGCCTAGGACACTCGTCGGGCGGCCTGGCTGGAGGCAGAGACTTGCCTTTCCCAGTCCAGAGGGAGCTGTGGGGCTTAGGCGTGTAGTGATTCTTTCCCGCTCCACCTCAGTGTCTCTAGGCGAGGCTCTGCCAAGGAAGCCCCTCCTGACACAAGCCTCAGCCTGTGCATCAGGAGAGGAGGAGGGAGAGGGCGGAGAAAGCGCCCCTTCTTCGAGGATGGGGTGTTTTTGAGGAGGAAGGGAGA
Organism: Podarcis filfolensis; assembly: GCF_964270895.1. Lineage (NCBI taxonomy): Eukaryota > Metazoa > Chordata > Lepidosauria > Squamata > Lacertidae > Podarcis > Podarcis filfolensis. Next base: position 48,888,778 of record NC_139607.1, on the reverse strand, counting down.
TACTGTACAGTGTATATATATTTTTACAGAGCGGCTGCCTTCAGGCAAGTTCCTAACCGCAGCAGCGCCTGCCAAGTAGGGCGAGGGTCAAAGAAATATGCCGAGAGAAAAACAAAACGAAGACGCACCCCGTGTCAGATTCTAAGCTCTGGGGAACGATGGGAAGTGTCAGCGGTGGCGAGGTTGCTTGGCCATGACACGTCCTTCCCATTAAAAACAAATGTTTTCATTTGGGTATCTTAAAAGGCTTTCCAGGGTCAGTCCTGCAGCTCCCCTGAACGCCATGAGTGATCCTCCAAAGAGCCACTGCTTTAAAAACACAGAATCAAGTATGTTGAAATTCCGAATCTGGCTCTTTTCCTTCTGTTGTTGTTGGCTTGTCTATGTTAACAGGCCCTTTTTTGGTGTTGCTGATTTTCATGGTAAGGTGCTGGCCAGTGTTACTACATAGTACCAACAGGAATGCAAAGTATGTAGAAACAACAACAACTGTACTGTTAACAGTGGTTGTTTAGGCGATGTTTTAATGACAGTTAGACTTTATTGAGGGACACCTTGTTTCCAGGTAGAGCTCTGGATTTTTTGGGACTTACAGTGCTGTCCAGCATGTTTTGGAATGTAGCTTCAAACCATTTTTCAAATGCTGCATAGTTACGTTTCCTAAAAATAGCTGTGATAAAATGCAGTATTTCTGGCTGTCATGTGATTCTCAAAGAATCAGAAAAGAATGGTCACTTCATAAGAAATGTTGCACACAGCTAATTGATTTTTGCACTGCATCAAGCATATTGCACAGGCAGCAACAGAAGTAAATAATGAGTAACCTCACCATGCAGTACTGTAAGATGAGTAACCTGTTCCCAAAAGAATTTGTCCAGTTGAGCACAGGTCAGTAGGTTCATCACACATAGAGAACTCAAAGCTAAAGCAGATACTAGGGTTGGATTTTTGGATTATATAGCCTGCCATTGACCCAGATTACTTGTGCTAACAAAGGATAAACTTCTTTTTTTGTAGTATCTCCATTTCCCAATATATGAAATAGCCATTTAAATACATTTGCAGTGCACGTCTGTACATGTTTATTCAGAAGTAAGCCATAGTGTGTTCAATTGGGTATTCTCTCAGATAAATATGGATAGGATTGTAGCCCTAAAAAACCCAAAGAACTTTTAGATTTTTCACCAAAGGACCTTGAGCATTGCTTGATATAAAATGCTTCTCTGTAAAATTTGATATAGCCAGTTGATGCCATTTATAAGTACAATCACTTGCCGTCATTTGTTTACAGCCACTGCTTCAACTGTAGCAGACGTACAAAAAGAAACAAGCTACCACTGCAAATTTCAGTGTGAAAAAATATATATCCTAAGAGTTATCCCCAATCATTATCTTTTATCTTGCCTTCAGCATATATACTTGCCATTGTCTCAGTCCACCTGTTGAATTAAGCTTCTGACTATGATAGCACAAAAGCACTAGATTGTCTTTGTGGTGCTTTAAGCACCTTCTCTCATTTTATGGCTGCAAACCCATAGAACTGTTCTTCTGGAATTCATCCTAGGCTAGGAACCTGATGAAACATCACCAGCAGAAAGTTGCCATGGTGAAGATTAAGCATTTTATTAGCCACTGTAAGCCTATGAAGGGATTATTTTAAAATTTTAAGTACCCTAGAAGTGCTGTGAAATGCAATTCAGTGTGCTGGTGTCTGTCCTCCCAAGCTGTGTCTGTATTAGCTGAACAAAAAAAAGAGGTCTAAATGTGCACCTGCCTCTTCACTTTTAACAAAGTTTTAAAATGGCTCAGGTGTGGAAGGGAAATATTATGCTGGGGAGGGAACCATAGCTTGATGGTATAAAACAGGCACCATATGCAGAAGGTCTCTGGGATTTCCACTTGAAAGGCGATTATTTAAAATATGGGGTTTTCAATTGGTAGGTTGGGACACAGTATTGGATCACAGCCTAATCCAAGGTGGGTTGTAGCAGCAGCACTAGCAATTTCCATATATATATATGTATGTATGTATGTATGTATGTATGTATGTATGTATGGGTTAAAAGTGAGCCACAGGTTTGGAAAGGTTGAAGATCACTGATGTAAGGAAGAGTCATTGTCAGAGTAGAGACAACAGTGGGCTAGGTGGACAAATCATCTGACCTACTATAAGGCAGATTTCTGTGTTCCTTTGTTACTGATCATTAGTAAATAATTGCTATGGCCCTTCTTGCAAGCATAGAACATAATGTGCTTGCACTTGTGATGGAAGTGCAGGGTTGGAGAGAGGGATTCACATTTTTTCCAGAAACAGCAAGTTGTGGTTTGTGACTTCTGGTTTATACACAAGCTTCACTTTTTGCCTGGTACTCAGCATTGTCAACTCTGATTAGCAGTTAAAAGCAGCACCAACCTACTGGTCGAAATATATCCAACACCCCCTTTTGCTTTTCTCTGCCAATCACTGTAGTGCTTGAGCATTTGAAAGACCAATGATAATATCTCTTCCCACATTTACTGTAAGGAAATTAGTTTGGGGGAGGTGTAGAAATACAGGCCAACTGAGACAAATTTCAAATATGCTGCTCACTTACAAGGAAGGAACTGCTATTGAATCCTGTCGGAATGACCCAGAAATCCCCCCCCCCCCCCCGATTATGTGTGTGGAACTTAGCAATGCTATTGCTTGTGTTTCATTGCCAAAGCTAAGAGCTATTTAGGGTTGATCCACACATTGAGAAGCATCTCATTGTACATCCTCCTGGGATTGTATGACTTCAAATGCAGGTGGAGGATTGCATGATGAAATGCTACCCTCAGGCTAAAACCTCATTCTGTAGACAGCTAGCATGTCAGGGAGAAGGGTTTTGATATTTTCTGATATGGTTTCTCTGCCTGGGATTTCTGAGTATTACTACTGATATATCACCAAATTAATATCAGCATTTTGTTAAGAATTGTGCTATTATTTGTGAACTAAAGTAAATCAGGATCAGAGGCTGTAAAGGAAGTGCTGGGACTCTTAAGAGGCCAGGGAGCTAAGGGAGCAAAGTCTACTTTCTACGTGATGAATTTCTTGCATTGTCACTACAGAGAACAACAGCCATGCTTAAGCAGTTATTTAGAGGATGTTATAAGAAATTTAAGGTCTCAAAGATAGAATAAATATTCATAAATGCACACATATCTAAATATATGAACCATGGGTCTGAAATAGGATGGGAGGGCAATCCTGAAGCCATTTTAACCCTCCAAATGACCTCAAATATTCCTCTGCAGTAAGAGAGGCAAATGGGGAAAGCCTTCCCATTGTCTTTTTGCTTGCAAATCCTGTCTTTAAGGGTGCATTTGTGTATGAATAGGGTGAGCCTGTGACCTGGATTCAAGACCTAAAGTATTAACCATCACAAAAGAATGGCCAGACTTTCCAGGTAATGTAATCAGTGACAGGTATGCGGGTAGACAGGATTTCTGCTGTAGACTGCCTCCTTCTGTGATGTATGTATGATGTTTTAGGGGGGTGGTCTTGGGCTACAGGGTGGGCAATTTCAAAAGTCTATATAAGGGCTTGTGCACCATTGTTCAGGGTTCTCCTCCCTCCTGTGTGTGGCGAGTGGAGACCCTGTTGCAACAGTTCCTTTAATAAAGATCAGGCTTACTAGCCACTTTGCTTTTCAGTTTACTCTGGTTGGCCTCTGTTATTTCTCCTACCAATAGAGAACCCACTTAAGGACTCTATACGTGCTCTTGGATACACCATAAGGGAAAAGGAGCAGGTTTTCTTAAAACAAGGATACTTAAAACAAGCTGAGACACTGTGAATAGATGGAATGTACCAAAGTATTTGGAAGAAACCCGCATGAACCTGCACATGCAGTCAGATTAACAGCAGAAGCCCTGCAATGTGTCCCTTGGCAGGAGGGAGCACAAGGCAGGGCTTTTTCAGTTGTAGCAGTGACCCATAGAGTGCCTTTTGCAGAGGAGTCTGCATAGCTCCTTTACAACTTCACAAGCAGTGAAGACTTGACTTTTTCAATAGGCATTTGGGCTGAGGTAAACTAATTCTGGATTGTTTTGCTCTCTCTATATATATTTTGCTTCCAGCAAGTTGTTGTCTGAGTTCTGTTTTGTGGGGTTGGAGGAGGTTTTGGGGGGGTGGGGGTGACGGCTGCTTTTACTTTCTGATTATATTTTTTGTTGGTGTAGTTAGCCTCCTTGAGGGTCTTTCAGCTGAAAACTGGAGCAGAAATGTTTTAATGAATACATAAAGGGTAAAGTTTGTTGATGTGAAAAAGGCCAAAGCTTTTCAGAGCCACTGAAAAGTAACAATAATACATAAAAATGGAGCAGAAATATGAGTGAAATTAAAACACTTTATGAATGAACACATCAACTAAAAGGTATGACAAAATTTGTCTAGCACCAAAAAGACATCATACTGGGTGCAAGGTGAACCACTCCCCCTTGGAGGAGAGTGCCATGGTTTGGGGCACCAGAACTGAAAAGATCATCTCTTGGGTCTCCCTCCCATCTGTGTTCTGAAAGTGAGCGTGGTCAAAGAAAGGCCTCCAAGGAACATCTTAATGGTTGGATATATTTGTTTGGCTGGATAGGTTCAGGTGGTTGTTAAGGCAGCCTGTTGCTAAGTCATTTGGTACCAGAACTTCTGGTTATACCATGGCATGCATCCTGTGACTGAACTCTCAACCAGTCCCAGAAAATTTTGTTGTTGTTGTTTAGTCGTTTAGTTGTGTCCGACTCTTCGTGACCCCATGGACCAGAGCACGCCAGGCACTTCTGTTTTCCACTGCCTCCCGCAGTTTGGTCAGACTCATGTTTGTAGCTTCGAGAACACTGTCCAGCCATCTCGTCCTCTGTCGTCCCCTTCTCCTTGTGCCCTCAATCTTTCCCAACATCTGGGTCTTTTCCAGGGAGTCTTCTCTTCTCATGAGGTGGCCAAAGTATTGGAGCCTCAGCTTCACGATCTGTCCTTCCAGTGAGCACTCAGGGCTAATTTCCTTAAGAATGGATGCGTTTGATCTTCTTGCAGTCCATGGGACTCTCAAGAGTCTCCTCCAGCACCATAATTCAAAAGCATCAATTCTTCGGCGATCAGCCTTCTTTATGGTCCAGCTCTCACTTCCATACATCACTACTGGGAAAACCATAGCTTTAACTATACGGACCTTTGTTGGCAAGAAAATTTTACCTCGGCATAAAAGGTAAAGGGACCCCTGACCGTTAAGTCCAGTCACGGACAACTCTTGGGTTGCGTGCTCATCTCGCTCTATAGGCCGAGGGAGCCAGTGTTTGGCCGCAGACAGCTTCCGGGTCATGTGGTCAGCATGACTAAGCCGCTTCTGGCGAACCATAGCAGCACACGGAAATGCCGTTTACGTTTCCGCCAGAGCAGAAAGCCAGACCTATTTATCTACTTGCACTTTGATGTGCTTTCGAACTCCTAGGTTGGCAGGAGCAGGGACCGAGCAATGGGAGGGTTACCTCATTGCGGAGATTCAAACCGCCGACCTTCTGATTGGCAAGCCCTAGGCTCTGTGGTTTAGACCACAGCACCACCCGCGTCCCAACCTCAGCATAGCTCTCTAGTATTTTTGCAGTTCCCCACTATACTGGAGCAACACATGTATATGGAACAGTATTTTCACATCAGGATGTAGTGCAGACCCCTTTATTCCCCTTTGATTCCCTTCTTAGGGGAGAGGCTGTAACCCAGTGAAAGAGCATACACATTGCATGCAGAAGGTCCTAGGTCAAACCTCTGACATAATCCAGTTTTTAAAAGGAGAGTCAGAATGGACAGTACTGGGATAGATGAACTAAGGTCTGATCTTGTATAAGACAGCTTTTAACTGGGCATAAGATAATGTATTGTATAGTAGCATAATGCTACCTCATTTTTGTTTTACTTTAAGTTTGTTAAAAACTTATAAAGTGACTCTGAATGTACTTTGGGGAAAGAGTTACTAGAATTAATGGATGGGCATTTTTATAGGGCACATTACAGAGTGTTTCACATGCAGTGTCTAGTTAATCCTTACAACAGATATGTTATCTGTTAAAACAGTTATTTTAACAATGTTAAAAGCATTGTTATCCATATCTTGAAGATAGGGATATGAAACAGACATAGGTTATTTTGACTACCTAGCAAGTTTGCGTGTTGATAAAGGCTTTGCTGATAGAGAGAAAGATAAATATGTTTTCTGATAGAGGAAGTTCTATAATATTTTGCTTTCAGCCTTGAATATCTGTGATGCTCAGGCATCTTGCCAGCCCCTGCCATCTGGACCAATTATGAATGGAATGGAGGCAGAACCAGTGATACCTAAATAGTCTGCATATTTCATTATGAACACGTCTCATTTGCCACTTAACAGAGTTTTGAGGACCATTCTCTTTATTGATCAGAGACCACACGGCTTTAAAATCTGCTCTGGGTAAGTGTCTCCATATTAGGAGAGAGAGAAGATTTTTTTCCCCTTTCCACCAGAGGATAATCATCATGCAAGTCAGTGCTGGAGCAGACGTCAGAGCATGCCAGTATATGCTCTGATGCAATGTAGAAGCTGTGAAGCTAATCTGTCCTCTCTAGTGGCAGCTGTTTCTGATGGCAGAGGTTAGTGGTCTTTCTGAGCAGTGGAACCTCTGTAGGCTAAATTGCCCTGAATCACAAATGAAAGATGTTTCAGCATTCTGAGTCATGCTGACGTTTCACTCCTATTTATAGAAGGCATGAAAGCTGTTTTAAAAATCAAAATGAACAGTAGTAAAGAGGTAAAAAAAATATGAGTGAAACCAGCAGTGGTGATGAGGGACAGCCGCCACTGCTGATGCCACAAGACTCTTTGCCCATGTTTGCAAGCAAACATATAAAACCACTGGTGTGTGCAAACTATGAGGTTATTTATCAAATTACCAGCATGTTTATCTTCTTTATTGCACTGTGGCAAACAAACAAATGTGTCCATTTGTAGCAAGACCAACTTTTATTTTAAGCTAAAATATAGTTGTACTTGCTTTTTACATGAGGATACCTGGCTTGGCAGTTGTCTGGTTGTTTTCCAGCCGGCACTCGCTGGAACTCAGTTCCGTCACCTCTCAGGTGGGCACCATTGCCATTCTAAGAGAACGAGGGAGGTGTTCATGGTGTGTTATGGCATCTCTTTTTCTAAAAAAAATACCACTGGCAGTTGTATATGGCAATCTTTGGACCTCAGGACTTCACAAGCTGAACCATGAATCAGCAAGTGTTGTGTGGCTGCAAAGAAGGGTAGTGAGAGTTTATTTAGGCTGTATTAACAGAACCAAATTTTCCAAGTCATGAGATGCAGTAGTTCCACTTTATTCCACATTAGCTGGATCTTTTGGATTATTATGCCCAGTGGTGGGTGCAGCACTTAAGAAAGCTACAGACAAATTAGAACAGATTCAAAGAAAGACAACAAAGATGGTCAAGGGTATGCAAAACAATTCTTACGAAGATAGCTTAAAGAAGAAGAAGAAGAAGAGGGGGAGGAGGGGGAGTTTGGATTTGATATCCCGCTTTATCACTACCCGAAGGAGTCTCAAAGCAGCTAACATTCTTCTTTCCTTCCTCCCCCACAACACACACTCTGTGAGGTGAGTGAGGCTGAGAGACTTCAGAGAAGTGTGACTAGCCCAAGGTCACCCAGCAGCTGCATGTGGAGGAGCGGAGACGCGAACCCAGTTCACCAGATTACGAGTCTACCGCTCTTAACCACTACACCACACTGGGTACTGGGAACTGGGTATATTTTATCCTGGAGAAAAGACAGAGGTAGAGTCATGTTAGCATTCTCAAAGTGCTGAAGGACTGTCTCGTAGAAGAGAGCAAAGACTTGTTCTCTGCTGCTCTGGAGGCAAGAGTAGATCTAATGAACTTAATGGTGGTGGATTTGGGCTGAACATTAGGAGAAGCTTCTTAATGGTAATAACAGTTGGACTTTTAGGGCTCTCACTTCCTGGGAGCAGAGGCATCAGAGATGCTCTAACTCTATTTCCACCCTGAGTAGAATAGTGTTGGACTAAATTGCCTGCAAGACCACCTCCAGCTCTGAGTCTATGACTCTCCTGGGAACTACAGATTTCATTTATTATGCAGCGGACAGTGTGCATAGTTGGGATTAAATGGGTGTGCAATCCTTGTTGAAATCACCATTCAGCCATGAAACTCTTTGGCTGAACTGTTGCCTCAGCCAATTTTCTGTTTCACAGAGTTGATAAAAGGATAAATAAAGTTTAGAAAATGAAAAGCAGTTGGGACTCTTCCAGCCATCCTCTTTACTTGCATTCAGGATGATTTGTACTCATGATGGTATTGGGCTGGTTATTCATGGCCTACTTTAAATAACGTTTGTGCCTGTAAAACCTTTGAAACAGACATACTGCTTTGTTTCCAGTTGGTGCATGTCATAGAATGGTAGATTTAGAAGGGATTTCTTGCTGAAATCCTCTAACTTCATGCCACAATGTTATAGAGGGTTGTTGCACTATTAGATCAGTGGTGCCCCTCCAGATAGCAATAATGCAGAAGCATCATAGAACAACTAATAAACTGGAATGATGTGTGGATAGTTTAGTATAAACCCACTACTAATGGATTATTATTGAGTCACTGACAGGTTGCAGAATACACCCTCAAAACACACACTCCAGTTTGGAGGGGCCCTTTATAGAAACTAGATCTGTGCAGGTGGGCCATAAAGAAGGCTGATCGCCAAAGAATTGATGCTTTTGAATTATGGTGCTGGAGGAGACTCTTGAGAGTCCCATGGACTGCAAGAAAATCAAACCTATCCATTCTTAAAGAAATCAGCCCTGAGTGCTCACTGGAAGGACAGATCGTGAAGCTGAGGCTCCAATACTTTGGCCACCTCATGAGAAGAGAAGACTCCCTGGGAAAGACCCTGATGTTGGGAAAGATTGAGGGCACAAGGAGAAGGGGACAACAGAGGACGAGATGGTTGGATAGTGTTCTCTGTTCTCGAAGCTACCAGCATGAGTTTGACCAAACTGCGGGAGGCAGTGGAAGACAGGAGTGCCTGGCGTGCTCTGGTCCATGGGGTCACGAAGAGTCAGACACGACTAAACGACTAAACAACAACAACAGATCTGTGCACTGGATTTGGTTGAGGCCTAATTGGACCTATTCAGAGGCCTCGTTTGAGTTGGGTTGTAACAGCCCTTGATTGCTACAGGTTAGCTTGAGTGGCCTAGAGCCACCTGGGACTTTCGTCCAGCAGGAATGTCCAGCAGCAAGCAGACATGAGCAAGAAAAAGGGGAAACCACAAAAAGGAGGGACCTACCAGGTGGCTGCCTCTTCACAGGAGAAGGTTGGGGGGGTGCACTGCCAAATTGCCTCAGGGATGAATATGAGTTGAGTGGCTGCTGTGGTGGTGCAGGCCAAAGTGGAGCGACCCAGGGGCCACAAATGAGGGCCACGGGGCAGATAGGGTGTCCATACAGAGCACTAGAAGAAACAGCAAAGCCAAACTGACATAACATACAAAGTTGTCTATCTCTACATCAGGGGTTCAAAGCTGCCCTTTATTGTTAGGGCGCTAGAGTTAATTTCACCTGGTTACTTTCTCACTTAAGTGCAAATAAATAGTGAGTTGCACTCAACAAGGTAGTAATCAAATTCTTAAAAATCCAAGTGAAAACTTTACTTGGAGCGTGACACATTTGTTTTCTCTCAGTTAGAAGCCTGTAGTAACACATTTCTAATTTCAGTTGGAAGAACATCTGCTGTTTTCATAACAGCATCCTTGATCCAAATGAAGGACTAGGAACATACCCTCAGAATTCAGAAGTGCATGCTGGCTTTGCTCTTTAAACTTTAGCCTCAGGTTTTGCACCTGTCAGCACAGCACAACCATGCTGTGGTCTGCAGTACATAATACTGTCTTTCTAGGGTTGTGGCCCTTTTCCATGTGCCCAACTTCCAAATACACATTTCAGGATGTTTTCTGACTATGTGAATGAGATTATAATGTATATGTTGTTAGAAGAAAAAACTGCTCCCTTTCCCTTATGGGTTATTCCAGAGCCCGTACAGTCGTTAAGTGGGTTCCCTATGGGTAGGAGAAAAATAACATGAGGCCTACCAGAGTACCATATTTTTCCATTTATAAGACACCCCCTATTTGGGGGGGGGACTCCAAATTAAGAAAACACCCTTCAGCACTACCCGTGTATAAGATGAGCCCCAATTTTAAACCTATTTTTTGGTTTAAAAACCTAGTCTTATACACGGAAAAGTACAGTATATTGAGAAGCAAAGTGGCTAGTAAGCCTGATCTTTATTAAAGGAAAAGGAAAATAAACTGTTGCAACATGATCTCCACTCACCACACGGAGGAGGGAGGGAGGAGAACCCAGAGCCCTTATAAAGACTAAAATTGCCCATCCTGTAGCCCCCACAAAACATCATACATACATCACAGAAAGAGGCGGTCTACAGAGAAATCCTGTCTGCCAGGATACTTGATAATAGTCCCTGATTGCATTACCTGGGCAGTCTGGCCATTCTTTTGTGATGGTTAATACTTTAGTTCCTGAATCCAGGTCACAGGTTCACCCTGTTCATACACAAATATGCCCATAAGACAGGATTTGCAAGCAAAAAGACAATGGGAAGGTTTTCCCCATTTGCCTCCCTTACTGCAGAGGAATATTTGAGGTCCTTGGGAGAGTCAAAAGGGCTTCAGGATTGCTCTCCCATACTATTTCAGACACATGGTTTATATATTTAGATATGTGTGCATTTATGAATATTTATTCTATCCTTGAGACCTTACAATTCTTATAACATGTATATGTATTTTTTCCACACAAAAAATCAACAGAATTTGGATTATCAACCTTCCCCCCCCCCCCAGAAGAGTCACTGAGAAGGGAGGGATTGAAAGTGCTGCACCAGGCCCCATTTCCATGCCCTGAAGCAGAGTGCCAGCAGGTCCTCCTTCACACCTCTGTGGCTTAGCAGCAAGATGAGTCAGTTGGCTCTCATCAGAGGGCTTCCTGATCCCTTTCTCATTGCATGAATTTTGAAGCTGCACGGTTTGGTCTAGGTTCAATTATTTGTTCCTGAAGGTACAAAGGTAAGTCTCTTTGACGTTCTTTGAAAAGGGGGTGCAGGAATTATGCATACTTTCCCTAAGAGTTTCATTAACGTTTGCTAGAATATTGCAGTTAACAGTGCAGCTAAATGATTGACGTCTTGAGCTCCAATGCTAGGGAGCATAAGACTGAGAACTTGGGCCCTTTGTTCTTTGAACAGCAGACACACAGGCTAAGCACAGTTTGTTTCAAAAGCAATTTGCCACGAATTTTGTGGGGGTGGGGGAACACACTGTTAAAGAAGAACAAGTCTGAACCCTTCCTTGGGCTCATGGAACTAACTGTACAGTTTGTTGGATACTGGTCATTGACTTTATTGGTCCACATTAATACAACTACAGATCACTGCAGATGGTGACAGCAGCCACGAAATTAAAAGACGCCTGCTTCTTGGGAGAAAAGCAATGACAAACCTAGACAGCATCTTAAAAAGTAGAGACATCACCTTGTCAACAAAGGTCCGTATAGTTAAAGCTATGGTTTTCCCAGTAGTGATGTATGAAAGTGAAAGCTGGACCATAAAGAAGGCTGATCGCCGAAGAATTGATGCTTTTGAATTATGGTGCTGGAGGAGACTCTTGAGAGTCCCATGGACTGCAAGAAGATCAAATCTATCCATTCTTAAGGAAATCAGCCCTGAGTGCTCACTGGAAGGACAGATTGTGAAGCTGAGGCTCCAATACTTTGGCCACCTCATGAGAAGAGAATACTCCCTGGAAAAGACCCTGATGTTGGGAAAGATTGAGAGCACAAGGAGAAGGGGACGGCAGAGGACGAGATGGTTGGATAGTGTTCTCGAAGCTACCAGCATAAGTTTGACCAAACTGCGGGAGGCAGTGGAAGACAGAAGTGCCTGGCGTGCTCTGGTCCATGGGGTCACGAAGAGTCGGACACGACTAAACGACTAAACAACAACAATACAACTACAAGACTTTATTTTATGTTTTCATGACAAGCCATAGATTTAGACACAATAGTCATCATTTGCTGCTGGTTTTATAAATTCTCAAAACTACATAAAGTAAAACCATTGAGAGTTAAATGTAGACTCCTACTTTGGACAATCATGACCTCTTCAGGGTCATAATAGAATACATGAATCAGCATTGTCTCCACTCTTACACCCTCAAATAGCTAACTCAATGCCTCTTGCCAGCTTGATGCATTATTGTTGCTTTGTTCCTTATCTTTAAGTCAATTGCCTACCCACTGTATTGCATTATTGCCCCGGGAATATATCTCCAAAATCTTAATGAGATTTTGGTACCTCACTGTATTCATTTCTTTCAAATACAGCTAAACTATGTCGTCCCATTATATAAGCTTGATGTGCTGTGCTAAATAATAAGAGAGCAAGAGATACAAATTGAGTAGGACCAATTTATGATTGGTTGACCTATGCTGGCCATTATGTTCTACTCTGAGATTACGCTGCATTTTTAAAGCAGCTTTATCTGAGGGGAACTCAGTTTTACAAAACGTAACAGCAGTCATGTTGACCTATAGGAAAAATTCATAATATTGAGGTAGTAGCAAGCTTGCTTTTTTTTTTTTTTTTGAGAATTCAAAAGAGGAGAATAGTAGAGATTCTGAAAGCTTGCACACTATTTTGTGATATTTTGAATGACCTAAGATAAATAAAGGTATTTTTCTAACATAGCTTTTGAGTATTGTAAGTGTATTTCTTTTTAGCAATATTTCTTAAATAGTAATTCCCCCCCCTTAGGGTAGAATTTCCCAGAATGAGTCATTCCCCCCCACAAATATATATGTGTTAATTAGAGACCCTCACAAACTCAATCCCAACTTTTCCCAGAACATGGCATAAGTTTTAATCTACTGCAGGGCCAGCCCAATGTTCATAGAACCCTTGATTCAGTGGTCTAAAGTGGCCACCTCAATCTATCTTCATCGTAGACAAGCAGATACATAAAGTGTTTTACATTTACACTGCAGCATTTAAATACAGCTTGTGCATCTTCTCTGAATGAGTTTCTCTGATGTCACAGCACAAGTATTTGCTAGCCAGATTCTGCCCTCCATTGATTGCACAACCTCCTTGAATTTGATCCAGGTGTCTTTCTTCTTGTGTTCAGTTTATAGTTTTTTTCTTGTTTAGAGTGGAGGATCTTCGTAAAACTGCTATGAAAATCACAATACTTTCTTTTTCACTTTTCCTCAATTTCCTACACTACTTGACTTGTACCACAATCAATTTGTACTGAAGATTATTGTAGATTTAAAGGAAGAAATAATGGCATGTGAGTGTTTGTTTTGAATGCAGCAGTGATTAGACTAGTTACAACAATGACAAAAATAACAATTATTTCAGTGACTTCTTTTGGTTAAAATAAAGTCAGCATAGAGAATGAATTAATGGTGTTTTCTTTTTGTTTTGGATTTGAATTCAAAGCGATACGTTTTATCCTTTAGAAAGCACCATGCAAGTTTGATCTAGCCAGGTATGTTCTAGGTCAGGCATAGGCAAACTCGGCCCCCCAGATGTTTTGGGACTACAACTCCCATCATCCCTAGCTAACAGGGCCAGTGGTCAGGGATGATGGGAATTGTAGTCTCAAAACATTTGGAGGGCCGAGTTTGCCTATGCCTGTTCTAGGTTCTTCCCCACCTTCTAATTCAAGATTCTTCCATTATTTCTTGCCAGCCATGGGCCTTTAGTGAAAGAAGGTACCGTATTTTTTGTCCCATAGGACGCTCCGTCCCATAGGACGCACCTAATTTTTGGGGGGGGAAATAAAGGAAATTTCCCCCCCTTTATTTCCCCCCCAAAACCAGGTCGGGGAACAGCGGGATGGCGGCACTGCGCCTCCCCGCTGTCCCCCGAGCTTGTGGGGCTGGCCGATGTCTGCCCGACGCACGGGGCGCTCTGCTTCAGGGCATCCCGCGTGCCGGGCGGCAGGCTGCTATCCGCAGCGTGGGGAGCCCTGCAGGAACTCCCACGGGCTCCCCAGGCTTGCTGATAGCTTCCTGAAGCCTCGAGAGTGAGAGGGGTCGGTGCGCACCGAACCCTCTCACTCTCCAAGCTTCAGCGAAAGCCTGTATTCGCACCATAGGACGCACACAGATTTCCCCTTCATTTTTGGAGGGGAAAAAGTGCGTCCTATAGGGCGAAAAATACGGTATTTATGGATGGCAAACCCCTCTTGCTACCTTTGGCAGACAGAAGGGAAAAGCTGTTCATATGTGTGTTTTGCTGTCTTAAGGGTGGCACCTGTTCAGAGTGTCCTGACTGGGATTTAATGTTGCTGTTCACATTTTTAAAAAGTTGCTAGCTCTGCTTCAGTGCTGAGGAATAAAGAGTTCTGATTTTCATACTTCTAAAAATGAATTAATGTACCGATGAGTAAGTACATTTTCCATCCCCCTCAAGGTGGCAACCAAAGCTGGGGGGTGGGGAGTATACAGAAGAAAAAGTTCTGGTTGAAGATATGAGACTCAGTAATCTCAGAATGCATTGTTAATCCTACTTGACAACTGCTTAATCTGAAGAAGAAAAAAGTTCACATATTGAGATGCGCAACTTAATAAGAAATAAAGAAATCTCCTGTATCTAAAACCATTGTTGCTTTTAAAGCACAATAACTTTCAAATGGTTTGAGTGATTTACTATAAAATTTTAGGCTTCTAAAGAAAAACCTTGCCTGCAGGACAACACTTGGAATGCCAGTGATTTATGTAAAACTGCCTTGCACAAAGCTGTCTAATTCTATTTTGTAGTTTCTATCTGGAAATTAACAACTAAGCTGCTATCCTGATAAACTGAAGACAGGCGTATTTGTTCAGATGCACTCTCTTAAATACTGTTCCTAATTTGGTGACGTGTATTGGAACACTTTGAGAACTTTGGAATGTTCCAGTAAAGGAGCTATGCTGTGTCACGATCCTGCAATGCAGTTGACATGCAGTGAAGTGTCACTGTGCCTTGCAGCTTGCCACTTCCATCAGGGGACCGAGGAACTGAGATTAAAGCATGCTGTGGATTAAAACAAACTGTGGTATTACTTTGATTTGGCAAACAGTTTTTGATGTGGCTCTAGTTTGTTTTTGGTTTTCTGTGCCATAACTTTTCAGCTGATTCTACAGAATAGGAAGTAGTAAGTGCAGTCTATCAACCTGGGATTTCAGAAGCAGTATCCTCAAAAGTTAATAATAATAAAAAGATTTCGGATGTTGCTAGTGCAGCCCCAAAAGATCAATGCATGGATAACATACCCATCCTTCCATCTTATCTGAAGAAGTGTCCATGCACAGGAAAGCTCATACCAAGAACAAACTTAGTTGGTCTCTAAGATGCTACTGGAAGGAAGTTTTTTATTTTGTTCCATCCTTCCAAAGTTTAAGATATTCCTCTTTAACTTTGTTTGGTGAAGAGATGGAAAATTGGGAGCTTGTTTTGGGCATAGAAGTGACTAGTTGCATCTAATGATGCTATTAAAGGCTGGTGGTAGCTGGCTTGTAGTGTGCATTGTGTCTTGCAGTATTTGAATGCGTTGCAGACATTGCTCATCTTGGCCCTGTGTGGTCTGCAGTCATCAGACTAGGTACTCAGATTAGCACATGTTTACTCATTGCTGAGATGGATGAACGTTTAAAAATGGGTAAGTAATTTTCTGAACAATTCTGTCAAAGGTATGTGATCTAGTCACGTGAGTCCTGTTGGGAAAACTAAAACCTCCAGCTATCTGAAACAGACCACAATGAACCTATGCTTGGTAGTATGATAGTATTATCCAGTTATTACACAGGGTGGATGTCAGAATAGGTGGCTTGTAACAATAATTTTGAAATGAAGAAAATAATTCCTTTTGCTCAGGGCTCCCCATCAACACAGATCTGATTACCTTCCCAGTTTTCAAATCAGCCATTCTCTTCTCCCTTCCATACAAGTTGTACTACGGAAAAGCTGTTGCTTAGTAAAATGTTACATGTTTTGCAAGCAAAAGATCCCAGATTCAGTCCCTGACATGGCTGGGAGAAACTCCCGTTTGAAACCTTGGAATGCTACTCACAGTCATTGTAAACAATACTGAGCTAGATGGTCTAATGTTTTGACTCTGTATAAGGTAGATCACTGAGTTCATATGTTCAGTTATTGGAATTGGGAATATGAAGGGGGACTAGGCCGAAATGTTTTATTTATTTATTAAATTTCTATACCACCCTTCATCCAAGGATTGCAGGGCACTGATGGCGGCAACTCTTCTCTGCCAGTGACCAATGCAGCAGGGCACATGGCAGCAAAGCAGGGAGTGTAGGCAGTGGCAGCAGCAGCAGGTATGGTGGTAGTGGCGGCAGCAGCAGGGTGGCACTTCCGGTTTTGTCTCAGGCGGCGAAATGAGATGCATTACCCCTGTACTCATGAGATGGGTAGTGGAGATGGATCCTGGCTTGTATAGACTTGGGCTTGTGTACAGGCTTTCTCTATAGTTACAAACCTTTTGGATTGCATTCAGACACTGATATACGAGGCAATTTAAACCTGCTGTTGTACAACCAGTAAACGCTGTGGCTTACTTGTTTGGCTATCTGTATCTATTAGAAATCGCAGTAATGCATTCTTCTTGTTTCTAATGACTATTTAATCAAAGCAATAATTCACTGCAAAGTAGAGTGGTGTTTTTCCCCCCTTTGGTGGTGGCCAGCTTGTCTTTAAGATGGAGTTAGAATTTTAAGGAGCTACTATGGAAATGTTTTATCTTTTAGAGTTCTTTATTATTTTGGCTCTGCAATTATTTCCTCAGCACTTTCACTTTCTTTGTCTCCGCTGTTCTTAAGTTGAAGAGATAGAGAGACAGACAGACAGATACATATTGGTTGAATTTCAAATGGTCCTTGAAGAAAGAAAGCTTGCATAGAATTATATAAAACACACACATTTTCCTATACTGTATGGAGCATAGACTTCAAAAGTGCATAAAGTTTTGAGTGCATGTGTATGTGACGGGTGAAATATTCAGTGCCTGGCTAAAGGGCATTCATCACATCGCAACGGTCTATGAGGTAATCAGTGGTGATTTTGAGGTGGCCTTCACTGCATTTATCAGGCAATAACTATAGCTACTGCTTGCTTTAGTGAACCGTGACAAATGGTTACCAGCTTGAATTCTTTCTTCTTCAATTAAACTGTGTGAAATGACCATATGGATCCAGTTTCATAAGTGCTTGCTTATTCCACTCAGGCTTTTAGCTGACTTACATTATTCTAATTGCTCACAATGCGATTTCACTAGTAAAGGAGCTATACAAACGTTGGTCACACAAGGAGCTTAAAAAATGTTAACATCAGTAACGTTTAATATTGCATTTTTAAAAACAATCAATTAGGAAAGCTGTACTAACTTGGGCCCTGATCTAGGAAAAGTCCACATGTCACAATTAATGTTAAGTGTGATTGATTTTATCCTAGATCACAGGTGCCAGCATGCTTCACTTCAGATACTTTTGGGCTATAGCTCCCCTCGTGTTTATTCGTTTATTAAAACAAATAAACTTTAAAACTAGCCAAAATAAAATAAGATACAATAAAACACAGAGCTCAAAAACAGCCTTTCTCCAAGTGCCATTTTGTCTCAACCTACCAGTATTTTTTATTAAGTGTTGGACTTTAATAAATATTATCTACCTACCTATCGATTTAAAGTTTGTATGGGAATAGGTGGTCCTTCAGATATCCAGGTCCCAAGCTATAACGGTCTCTTAGAGGTTATCAAATCAGCACTTTCATATTGGTCGCAAACAAATAGGAAGCCAGTGGAGTTATTTTAACACTGGTGAGATGTTCCCTGTGGCTAGTACCAATTAGCTGCCTTGTTCTATACCAGTGCAGTCTTCAGACGTCAAATGCATTGCAATAGTCTCATTTTGAAGACTGTTGTGGCCAGTACACAAACAAATCTCTTCCAGCTCTATGGTTCTGTGTTTTACTGCAGTAATAACAGTTCACATTAGTTTTCCTTTGCTGGGAAGTATCCAGGGGGCTGTATACGCTACCATAGATGATGTCAGGATATGTGTGCATGGATATCTTGGGCACATAACTGTCAACTTTCAGATTTGAAAATAAGGGATCAGCAGCCTTGAAAATAAGGGATCAGCAGCCTCACCTGTCCCGGGGACAGTCTATGGGATATCTAACAATCCGGGATAGCAGCAGGAAGCAGGGAAAATGGCGCTGGAGTAAGGGAATTTCCCACAAAAAAAGGGAAGGTTGACAGCTATGCTTGGGCAGCCACATTCACACAGCTGCCTTTGTGAGAGCAAATTATTGGAGTGGCATGAGGGCTCTTAATAAACTGTTGTCCCTATATTTTAAAGCTAATGCAGCTGTTGTTGCAAAGAGCCAAGAAGCCAGCTTTATCAGTGGTTGCTGCAGATTCATCCAATCTGTACACTTCCCTAGGCCACAGAAAAAAAAGAACTTGCAATCTGCTGGTATTTTGTGAATGAATCTGAGTATGTCTTACTTTAGTATAGCATAGCCTAGTTATGTGGCTTAAATTTATGTGAAGGGGCTACCCTGTCATGTCAAGGAAGACACAATGTCCCCCAGTGTACTGCGTGACTAGCAAAGCTTCAATTAAACTGCCAGCAAATTGCTTGAAAATGGATCATACACGATTTCTGCACTATTACTATTGTCTCCCTGTGACTCACTCTGCTGTATATAGTAGCTTTTATTTTGAAGACTATTTTATTCCAAACCAAGAGAGGTTTGAGAGCAAATATATTAAATGTCAGATGTTTCCATCATATTTGCAGCCTAAGACTTAAGCAGTGGATGGAAATGTAGCATGCCTTGAAATATCAGATAAATATATATTTACTGTTATCTCTATTGCTACTGCAAAGAGTAGTTTACCTCTTTGCTACGACACCATACACATATATATCTCATCCGCTCCTCCCTCCCAGGCTTGGCTGTTTTCGGGGAGGGATTTTTTGCATATTGCGTCATAATTCTGTGCAATATCAAATATAGTCACTGCAAAGGAATGCTGCTTATTAGATTTTTCACTCTTACAAAATATTAATGTTTGCTGTAAACAACCTTCCCTCATCCTTCAAGAGTTTCCCCTTTAGGCCCTTGGGATCCTGAGAACTGCACATTCATATTTTCTACCATTTTCTCTTCCTGACCTTATTATTGCTGTAATATTGTCTTTACAGGTTTGCCCTGTTTTCCTTCTATTTTAGTTTATTCATCAGTATCTTTCAACTGTGTGTGTTGGCAGAAGAAGGGAGACTTCAGAAGCAGAAGCGTTTTATTGCTTATGGGTTTGCTTAATAACCCAGCTTTTAGTAATCAACATACTGTACTTAAATGCATAGTGGGCCACAGAAATATGTTGCTACCCTAGAATAAGGAGGAATTTTGTTTATAAATATTATTTGGTTTTTTGCAGGTTTTGGGCTTTGAAATAGATACTGTGAACTCTGTCCAGTTTTCAAATCATACAGGTAAGTATATACATATATCTATTCTCTTGAGATGCTTTTAGTTTACGGAAAAGGGGATGGATTTTCCCAATGAAGGGATGTAGAAAGTGGGGTCTCCCAAGGATCAGTATTGGGACCTGTGCTTTTTAACTTGATCATAACTGATTTTAGAGTTGGGGATGAGCAGAGAGGTAGCCAAGTTTGCTGATGGTACCAAATTGTTCAGGGTTTTTAAAACTAAAAGTGATTACAAAGAGCTCCAAAAGGAACTCTCTGAACTGAGTCAGTGGGTGGTAAAATGGCAAATGCAATTCAGTGGCAAGCAAGTGTTAAAGAGATACACATTGTTGTGGGGGAATCTTAATTTCAACATATACACGCATGGAATCTGAACCATGGTGACTCACCAGGAGTAAGAACTTTGGGTCAAAGTGAATAGCTCAGTGAAGATGTTGACCCAGTGTGGCAGTTGCTAGGAGTCCATGCTAGGGATCATTAGGACACGGAATGACAATAAGCCAACATCATACAAATCTATGGTGTGATTGCACTTGGAATACTGTGTACAGTTCTGGTTGCCTCACCTCAAAACACCTATTGTGGAGCAGGGAATGGTGCATTAAAAGGCAACTAAAATGATTAAGGGGTTGGACTGAAGATTACAAAATTTGGGACTTTTTAGTTTAGAAAAAATATGAATAAGGGGTGTGGGACATGAGAGAGTTGTATAGGATTAGACATGGTGTGGAGAAAGTGGATAGCAAAATGGTTTTCTCCATATCTAGTAATGCTAGAACTAGAAATGTTGGAAGATTCAGGGCAGACGAAAGAAAGTGTTATGGAATTCTCTCTCACACGAGGTAGTGATGGCCACTAACTTGGACGATTGTAAAGAGGGTTCGACAAATTAATGGAGGAAAAGGCTGTGCTCTGCCTCCACTGCTGGAGGCAGCATGTCTGAATACCATTGTTGGAAATTGTAGGTGGAGAAAGTGCTGCTGGTCTCAGGGCCTGCTTCCTAGAGGCCAGATAGGGAAACTTGACCTGCCAGATGTTGAAAACTGCAACTCCTGTCATCCCTGGCTATTGGCCATTCTTGCTGGGGCGTAATTCTGCAACATCTGGAGGACCAAAGATTCCCCAAACCTACCGGAGGCACATATGAAATCTACTATGAGAGCATGTTGTTGGATTAGATGGGCCTCTGACCCGGTCGAGCAGGTTCCTCTGGCATTCTTATGTATAATCCTAAATAAATGTTAAGAATACAAAACACTCAGGGAGCATTCCCAACTCCCCAATGTTGATGACTTGAGGAGGGATTAGATTTGGTCTCTGTGCTGGTCTCTCTCTTTCTGCTGTGGAGACCTGAATGGATGGGTGGTTACAGCTGGTGTTTTAACAGTAGTCAGCGTCAGGCCCCCAAACAGGGCATTTCAGGGATAGAGCTGGACTCGAACAGGAATCCACTGACTCCTACGCTGGTCCATTGTCAGATGGATCTTCTCTGTTGTGCCAGCCTGGAATTGGTGCTGCAAAACAACATCATCATCAACAACAACAAGGAAACAGCCTCTCACCTTCCACCCAGACCGACAAGAGCCAACAAGGCTTCGGATGTGGTGGCGGCTCTACTGCTCTGATGGTCCCCTAGGCAAGGTTAGGATTGTGTTACCTCTCTTTATTTGTTGGTACTGAGAGGAGCAAGCTTTTCAATATCAAAGGAGCATAAAGAACAGACTCTTGCATCAGACTTTCATCTGAGTCTGATCATTCCAGCCTTGCAAAGCAGCTTGGGCCTGGTGTTGCTCTGGCAGTGTTGGCAGCAAAGGCTGGGCTGGCGTGTGGTAGGCTCCTTTCACCCTCCAATCCCTGCCCTCCCAGTGTGTGTGTGTGTGTGCCCCAGGTGCCATTAAAGCACGCTCTGCCGCTGCTTCACACAGTGGGTCAAATCTTTCTTCCTCCTTTTTCAGCAGCCATTAAAAAAACATGTTTTAAAGGGAAACTACCTTGCTTCGAAAAGTTTTGGAAACAGCAACCCCTTATCTCTCCAGTGATGAAGGATTTGACAATCAAATGCTTAGGAGTGTTTGTTTGTGTGTGTATTACATTTCCTCCTTGGTTCTCCTCCAAGGAGCCTGGGCTAGCATCTGTAGAGGTAGCTTTTTTTTATCCCCACAAGAATGCTAAGAGGTACTAAGATTGGTATTAATTTGTCTGAGGCTACCCAGTGGCAAATTGACACTGTCATCTGTCACTATAAGCACCTGCCCATACATAGACTTCATGTTTACTTCAAAGAAATTGACTTCCTGATATTGGCGAGGGAGGAGAGAGATAAGGAGCATATATTAAAAGATCTTCCGATGGACACTTGTTTTTTTCTGAATCACTCTGTTCCTTACATTAACGAAAAGGAAGATGTTGATATGCTATTTGTGATGCTTAAGAATATCCTTCTTTTAATCCTTCTGATATAGAGAGAGCATTTTAAGCTGGAGCCCTGAGGGAGCTCTGTTGGCTAAGTTGCCTGGCGAGGAGTATTTACTGTATGATTAGAGTGAGTGACTCACCTCCAAATGACATTGTGCTTCACGCTCGAATAAAAGGAGCTTGTCACACAGCCTACGTAGATGCTCTTTTTTTAAAAGAAGAAGAAACGGGGGGGGAGGGGGAGACAGTTTCAGTTTGTCACGCTCTCTCTCATGTGTACGAATATAAATGTTTTGGGGGAAGGGGGAGGAAATAGACCCTGATAGGCTTTTGGCCTGCTCTTAACAGTTTGGCAGACTTGTTATTAGCATGCATATAAAGGACTCATTTGGTTTGCTTCCTATGCTTGAAAAGCAAAACAGGTGTGTGTTGTAACCTCAGATGCATTGTTTAATTTCACGTTTGGGGATGCAGTTGGACTGGGATCCAAACAGGATTTCTCACAACAGGAATTCTCACTCCTGAATACGGATGGCTTAAGCACATGCTCCCAGCCAAACATTTCCCACTGAGGCATGCTGCAGAATGCTGATGCTAACTCAGACATTCTCTGTAGCCTCCTGTGGGTTTTGGCTCTGTAGCATCCTGTGTGAGGAACCTTGCAATGGGTCTACCCTAATACCAGGAGGCAGCAGGAGGCAGGATGGTTGTATTTATTGGTTAACAACAGATCAGGAGCTCAGCGCCCAGGCACCAAGAAGACCATAGAGTAGAGAGGTTTAAAGTCATGTGCAAAGCTATCCTCGATGCCTGTTGTTGCAGAACCAGTTCTGATTTGAAGAAGGCTAATAAATTTGCAGAACTGTGTTGGAGAAAATGCTCCTCCCCTTTTTTTTGAAGGAACAAGAGTGGAAATTTGAACCTTCGTTTCCAAGGATAACATATTATAGTATGCTGACCCATTTACTGCTTGCCCAGTACCTCCTGCCAGTCACAATGGGACACTGTGTCCTTGAATGCTCTTTGGCTATTTCCCTCCCTCTCAGAGTTTATTCAAAAGTGTTCTTGGCACCGCTTCTGTTCATCTTTGAACTTTTGTACCATCAGATGCCAAAATGCAATTACGTTTATAAAAGGGGTCAGAGAAAGCAGGTGGGTGAACTCCCTAACCAAAGCTAATGTGGGGAATTATTATAGCCAGATGGTACATTTCATGCCTCAGGTGGCTTGAGGAAGACCCTTTTGTTCTTTCACTTGTGGAATGTGATTGGTTTTCCTTTGATTCTATATTTGGAAAACCCCAGTTGCTTTCACAAAATAATAACAGGACTATTAATGTTGATTTATTTCCTTTCGAAAATGCATTTATTGGGTCAGAAATTACTAGATTAATCTTGTTTTAGTGCTCTCACTCATTCCCCTACAAAACCTGCCACAACAATTTCAGTTTTAATGAGATTATTGTGTGGAGATGCTGTGGAGTCAATCATTCCCTCTGTTTCCAGTGTTCAGGCTGTAACTGCCATTGCTTTATTTATTATTTGCATATTTCATTTTTAAACTGCCCTTCATCAGTTAAGATCCCAGGGCAGTTTACAATATATGGAATTAAAACAGTAACATTTAATTTAACAAAACACTATAATACACACCAAACATGAATTCAAAATAAACAATAAACCAATCATCAATAGACAATATAAATATAACTGACTTGAAACACATCAGTTTCAAGGCCTGGGTGTAAATATGTGTCATTAGATGGGGAACCTTTGTCTTGTAGGTCAGATATGACCTATGACCTGATTCCATTCACCCCACAGGGCTTTCTGAACACTGCAGCCTGCTATGGGTCTTTGGGTGAGTAGAGGGACAGCTCCTAGTAGTGTGGACACCATCAGGAAGTGAAGGCAGCACTCTTCCTCCACTCATCACCAGGAATGATTGGGTTGCCAATTACCCACAGTCTATATTACATTCTTTACTTAGTGTGAACATCCTCTGGCCATGAAGGATCCCTCAGGGGAGAGGTCTTGAGCAAATGACCTTTGTAGTGACAGCCTAAAGGTAGCACTGCAGACCTCAATATGTGTAGTACCAGCTGGGTGTTCATGGGTATCCGTTCCTCAAGCTGTCAAGTTACCTGTCACCATCTGCTGCACAATTCCCCAAACCTGAGATAATTCCCCACAGAGACATTATAGCAAGGGTTAGCGCAATCTAAATGAGAAAAAGATACAGTCCAGTTCCAGAGGGATACACCACCAGGTGTAGTCTTACTTAACCCATCCAACCTGTAATTTTATTTGGTCTGTTTCTTTGCTCAGGTTATGATCACTGGAAGGGGCAGGTGTTAAATTCAGATGAACTTCATGAACTATATGAAGGACTGAAACTGAACAATGTAAATCATTACGATTATGTACTTACAGGTAAGCTTCTTAATTTTTGCGAGAGTGTTATCGTGGCCACTAAACCACCTGAAATACGTACGCTGAGGGTAAATGATTCCATAGCTGAGGGTAAATGATTCCATAGCTGTTGTTAAGGCAAAGGGGGTCCTAGGTGGCCTTCTCTCAATCTCTTAAACGTGGTTAAGAGATAACTCAGTGTTTTGTCTGCTTCTCTAGGAGAAGCATTTTTAAAAAGCAACCTCAGCAGGAAGCTTGTAATATAAAGCTTTGCATCCAGCAAAATACCCTCACTCACATTTCTGCAGATTATTATTAATAACATAGTTTCACCTCAATGCATACAGTGCATATGTTTTAAATTTCATTTTCTGTATTCCTTACTGCAGTGAATAGGCTTGTTATAAACTTGCTAGATGAAATTGATTGCCATATTGATTTATATAACTTCCTCAAGAAGGGAGGTGGTTTGAAAGCCGGGGATAACGGGGAAATTTAATGATACAGGTCCAGAATTATCGCCCATAAAGGCTACTCTGCCATGAAGGGTATTGCACAGCTGACAGTTTATTTCCCCCTGCTCTGGTTTCCATGGAGTTCTTGGAGGTAAAGGAGATATTTAATAACAAAGTGAATGAGATTGCACTGATGTGGCAATGAATTTTCAGCATAAACAGATTCCATTTGTTTTGAAGACCTTTTTAATTTTCCCCCTGAGGAAAATCTTAATGTGCAAAATGACAGAATAGCTTCACAGAATTGCTTTCTTTTACCAACCACAGCTGGCCAGCTAAAATATTTTTCTACCTGCACTATTGCTTATTTTTATTTTATTTCTTAACCTGCTTCTATCTGGGCTCAGGGTTGCTTTTTTCAAAGTATAGTTTGAAATAATTGAGGTAATTTCGAGACTGAAAAGTCTATATCATTTAAAGTTGATTTTTAAGGTATTACTCTGTGTCCATATTCAGAGCTTTTCAGGAAAGCATAAGTTGTGAGGAACTATATTTTCAGGGAGTTGTGTGTAAGTGGGAAAAAGAAGCTTTGATGAAAGAGAGTATGGCACCAGTGAAACAAATAACATTTCAGACGTTCATTGACTAATACATTGTGCTTGCTGGATAGAAAGGTTAAAACTCTAATTTTAATCTTTATTTTTGCTCATTGTCTTGGCCCTGTTTATTGTTTGGGAAGAGAGAACAATAAAACTTTCCTGAAAATATTAGCCCAGGACGCAGCACCCTACACAGACACATTCCAATGAACCCAATTTGGATTGCTAGTCTAATATCTAAGAGCGATACAATTTATTTATTTATTTATCTATTTAGATCGACAAATATATAAACTATTTAATCATAGAATCTCTAAGCAGCATGCATAAAGCAGCTGTAAACAATATACAAATAAAATAATCAAAATTTAAATGCAACTTTGTTTACATGTTCAGGCAAGCTTGCTAAATAAAATTTTTTAGCAGGTTCTACTGCATGTGGCGACTTTGGTCTCTACTTTCAGTATCACACATTGTGACCAAAGAACTAAAGTCATTGTTATAAGAGATATGGTGTTGCTGCTGTTTTTGTGCTCTTTGCTTTATAATGCCTATTAAAACAGCGGCATGTGATGTTATCACACGGGCCTTCTCCTTGCCACCGTCTCACATCATTGGCTGGTAGGGGATGAGAATGGGGAGTTTCATCATGTGGTGACATTATATTGCATTTTTTGGGGTATTATATGTTGTTTGAAAACATACAGAACAGCAGCTGCTCCTTGTCCCTCACAATACATTTTGTCTCAGGTCTCCCTAGTGTCTCTTGTTATGTCTTGTTTAGACCTAAGACTAAGGTGACTGCCACACCATACATTTACACCACTTTTAACAGGCATAGCTCCCCGCAAAGAATTCTGGGAGCTCTGGTATGTTAAAGGTGATGACCTCACAGAGCTACCATTCCCAGCACCCTCAACAAACTACAATTTTCAGGATTCTCCATGAAGTGGTGTAAGAGTGCTTTAAATGTATGGCATGGATATAACTTAGGCCATATTTCTCAACTCTCTGAGGAATGATGACCAGACGTGTAAATTATTCACTAAAGTAATCTCTCTAAACTAATGAATAACTCTTGAGTAAAATGTATAAGGGTCACTCCTATAGAGGCAGGGCAAAGTTTGCTCTGAATTTCATCTGAATTACCCGCTAGAACTCAACAGTATTGAAGAGCAGAGGTGGGGGCTGGGGAGTTCTTGCTTCATTTGGTTTTGCAGAATAGCAAACCATCTATTCTGTTCACGGCCATCTTACACAGTAAATTTATGTATTCATTCAGGGTTTCTGAGGTGCCATTCACTTTGCTTGATCTGAGTGGCTGCAGCTTGCAGATTGGAGAACTTGGTCAAAACTAACAAAATATATTTCAATAGGAAAAATGTAAGGTTCTGACTGGAATTTGTGCAGAAGAGGATGACCGAGATAATAAAAGGTCTGGAAGCTAAGCCATATGAGGGACAGTTGAGGGAGTTGGACATGTTTACCCTGGAGCAGAGAAGACTGAGAGGAGATATGATAGCCATCTTCAAATATCTGAAGATGGAGGAAGCTTGTTTTCTGCTTCTCCAGAGGGTAGAACTCAAACCAATGGATTCATATTACAAGAAAGGAGATTCCAACTAAGCATTAGGAGGAACTTTCTGGCACTAAAAGCTGTTCAACTGTGGAACAGACTATCGTGAAAGGTGGTGCACTCTCTTTCCTTGGAGGTTTTGAGCAGAGCTTGAACGGTCATCTGTCAGGGATTTTTTTAGCTGTGATTCCTGCATTGCAGGGGATTGGACTAGATGATCCTTGGGGTCCATTCCAATTCTACATTATGTGATTACTTCCTTCAGCTCACTCTGGTTTATGTAGGGGTTGTGGGGGGAGAAGTTGGGAGGGTTCCATTTGGTGTGTGTGTGTGTGTGTGTGTGTGTGTGTTTGCAAGAGTAGGGGCTCTACCCTTGATAAAGAATACATTTATAACATTTACCATCCTCTGCACTTGAACCGGCAAAGCTGAAAAACTAAATGAAGATCAAAATGTGACCTGCGGCACTTCAATTTGTGATGACTGAGTCACACATGGAAGAAAGTAAAAACCACTACAGCCAATCTGCATCCTGGACAGAAAATTTGGTTGTCTTTCCTCAAGGAAAGAGAATGATTTTGTTAGCAGAAAAACTGCTTGGAAGCTTATAGTGGTTTCTGGGTTTGTGTTTTGCATTGATCTCTTAGACCTATGAAAAAAGATTGGCTTAAGAGTCCTTCCACATGTCCAGGCAGATAAACTCTAATATAGCAAACACACCCCAGTTTATAGAAGTGACAACTACAGGCCAATTCATAGAGCTTCTGCCACTGAACAGAAATTGGGTGTGGAAAATACTTTCCCAACATAATCTTAATTTCCCCTCTTATCCCTTCAAAGGCTACACAAGAGACAAATCATTCCTTGCAATGGTGGTTGATATTGTTCAAGAGCTAAAACAACAGAACTCCAATTTGGTATATGGTAAGTTTCTAACATACAAATTATTCACTTTACATTGTGTAGTTAGGGAGATCTCACAGATGGAAGATACTGGTGGCCCTCCTGAACATAACTCTAAAGGCTCAGGGAAGGCAAAAGTGGTTATGGCATTGATAGTATATAAAAAATAGATCATGATATTTATTGTGAGTAAATTAGTTTTGATGTCACCAGCTGGGACACCAGAGAAATCTCTTAGCAGTGCTGTAGTGACAATAAAAGGGCATTAGCAAGTTCACAGCTCATGGGTGTTTTGTCTGGCAACAAGAGACTGATCTCCTCTGATGTTATAGTGGAACTTGCAGCCTTGACTTAGCTGCTCTGATTTCAAAGAGGCAACTGAGTGCTGGAGCATTCGCTAGAGAGAATTCAGATTCAAAGGTCACTGAATAACTTTCGTTACATTAGCTGTTTAAGTCTTGCCTGATATCCTGGAGCTATGAGACAAGACTTTGTTTGCTGGAATCAATATAGGTTAACATCGCTTTCAAACTGTTCTAAGAGGGCCTGTTCAAGTTGCTGCTGCCTGACCATTTGGTCCCTCTATGTATGAGTGACAGATTCACAGTCTATAATCCTTCTATCCTTTTATGGATCCTGTACAAAGTTTTTTTTTGTGTGTGTGTGTGTGTTTTAGCAAAGATCAAAACAGTTTATTGTAACTACCATGGAGGTTTTCAATGAGCCTGGCATGGTTATGATCTTTTGGCTCTTCATACTTAAATGTGTTCTTATACGGTGGCATTATTGCATCTGCATTAACAATTTTAACTTTCTCTTTCAGTATGCGATCCTGTGATGGGTGACAAGTGGAGTGGGGAAGGCTATATGGTTGGTAATCATCTCACTCTTGGCCCATCTTAATGAATAACGTTATACCAAAAGAAACCCTATTTCTTCAGGACATAGATACAGACTGGACCAGTATAACAGGGAACGAAAACTCTGTCTGCATGTGTGGAATGTGTGGTGTGCTGGCTGCTTGAAGTGCAACTGCATGGTGGCTACTCTGTATGGAAAGCCATTTACAGAAAGCAGCTTGTCTAAAAAAAATAGGTGATTCCGCGCCCCCCTCCCCCACGCCACAGCAGCCTTTCTTTCTGCTGCAGCAGAATAGCAGAATTTGCTGGAACTGTGTGTAGAATTTTGTTACTATTGACCAGGCATAGGCAAACTCGGCCCTCCAGATGTTTTGGGACTACAACTCCCATCATCCCTGACCATTGGTCCTGTTAGCTAGGGGTGATGGGAGTTGTAGTCCCTAAACATTTGGAGGGCTGAGTTTGCCTATGCCTGCTATTGACACTCGTGCAAATGTTGACACACATATACACACACATTGGGGCATTCACAGTATTCCTCTGGGGATTGTCGGTATTTTTATGTAGATGCCAGCATGTAGCAAATTTTGAGCACTCCCTCATATGAAATCTTCAAGTGCAGTAATAGTTGTGAATCTCTTCCTACCAGTGTGCTTATCAATTTCTGGATTGAGCTGAGAAAATAACTGCTCATTCATGGATTTGTTTTTGGAGGATTTGAACTTTGTTAGAATAAACTGTGAATAATGAAGAATCTGCTTAAGCTTTCCAAAGCCAATATCATTTTTCTTATTCTTTACAGTATGTTCCAAAGGATCTTCTTCCAGTTTATAAGGACAAGGTTGTGCCTGTAGCAGATATAATAACACCTAATCAGTTTGAGGCTGAGTAAGTATTGTTTTTCTCATATATTTTTAAAGATGTAGAAATAAATTGTTTTCATTATTTTCCTGATTAAAATGAAAAGTTGCATTTTGTAATTAATTAAAATTAATATTAAATGCATTCTTGACATTTCTTGCCATATATAAAATCACGTGCTCACAAATCTAAATTTTGGTAAGTTTGCTAAATTAGTTTGGCGGGGATTGTTTAAACAACATGGAGTACATATGCTGTTTGAGTCTATTATTTTACAGTGTCTGTTAGCTGAGAGGATTAGAAGATGCCAAGGGTTGATGAGCAACATAGATTAACTTCTTGTATTTGTTAGTGTGAAGGCAAACTTATACATTTATCACACTGAATAACACCTTAGTAAGACAACATTCAGAGCCTTTTGATTAGAAGGCCTTTGCCAAAGATAGTAAGAAGACTTTTAGAAATATAAATTTATAACTTTTGTTATAAATTTGAATTATTAATTATACCTTCTTGCCTTGAACTCTCCTTCGAGTACCCCTGTGTCAGAAAAAGCAGCTAAAATACCTGAAATAAATTAAATGCAATATGTTATGATAACAGTGCAAAAGGGAACTCTATGCAAACTTTTCTCTATCTGTTAAACCAAGGCAGCCCATAAATTCACAGAACTATATAAAACATGACACAGAAATAGATTAAAGAATGAGAAATAGGTTAAAGAATGAGCCTCAGCCGGTGAAGAAAGAGGCCAGAATTATACTTTGGGTTTTATAGTAGCTCAGAAGGTTGTTAGAACCTTCCTTAAAAGTTCCCTACTTGCTAGACTCTTGAGCTTCCGTAATACTATGACGGAGACAAAGGATACAACATAGGGGCTTGTTATACCATGTCTCTTGTTTTTGAGGACCAGTTTGATGGGAAACTGTTTGAATCTTTGTGCAATGTGGCGTTTATTAGTTTTATCTCATTTAAAGTTGGAGGATGATATTCCCCAGTAAAGTGCACTATAGATTTTATTGCTAAAATCTTAATTAGCAAAAGATACTTGTTTTAAAAGGACACTGGGCTGTTATTTCCTGCTTTGTAGGTTACTTACTGGGAGGAAGATACACACTGAAAAAGAGGCTATAGAGGTAGGTGTTCTTGAACTCTTAGATTTCTAACTGCCCCAGTGAAAACATTTTAACGCCTCCATGTTAACGCCTCCAGCTTGTGGGTCGAATATGGTGCTGTTGGTAGACTTGTAGAAATCACACAGAGATGTCAAGTGTATGGAGTGGTGCCTCCATGTGACAGTTGTTGTAGCCTTTACCATTGCTGTGTGATTGTGACTGCTTGAAAAAGGGTTGTTGTGACTGCTTGTAGACATTCGTACGCTTAGTGCAGTCGGTCTGCTTCCATGCATTTACCACAGGTTAGTAGCACGTAAGAACTTTAAAAACAGAAGTGGGCAACTTTTTTGTATTTGGGGGTAATTTGTGGGGTGGCTACATGACAAGTGTAGGTGGGACCAGAGCCAAAAGTGGGCAAGACCACCTCTTTTCTCTGCCCCCATTCACAAACCACGTTAAGCAAAGCCATGGCTTAGTGCAAGAAAGCAAATTTGTGCACTCCTGGAGAGCAGATTGGAGCTGCTTTGCTCCTTCCTGGTCATGATGATGATGCACTTTGCTGAGCTAAGCTGTGGTTTGGCTTAGCATGTTGTCTGAATCCAGGCTCGTAGTTTAGCTCTCTCCAAACAAACCACAAGTGGGTAACCGAAGTTTGGCCTATGGCTTGCAACTTGTGGTTTGTCCAGGAGAAATAAGCCACAAGTCCAAGTTCAGATGACACACTAAGCCAGACTATGGTTTAGCTCAGCAAAAGGCAGCTGCAAAATGACCGAGAAAGAAGCAAACTATGCCACACTATGCCCAAGAGTTAACCTCATCACTTGCAGATGGTTTTTGAAACTGGGCCCAAGGGTTGCAGGTTGCCCACAACTGTTTTAAAGTATCAACTGGGACTCAGCCATACTTAAAGCCACAGTGTTTAGGATTAACTATGTCGTTGTAAAAATGTTAATGATTCAGTGCTTTATTCTGCACATAGAGCAACTTTTTTTTGGTTTTGAAAAAATCACAGAGAAATGAACTCAACACTGGAGAAAACAACACTTGCAATTCAAAACTGACTTTCAGCATTGCTTTACTTTGCAGTACTGCCCCCTGGTGCTTACATGCTGGTGCTGTGACAACAATAGTAGGAAATGAGTATAAGCATATTCCACTTTACCTAGGGCTGCCATACGTCCGTAATTTCCTGGACATATCTGGGATTTGCCCATTGAAAATGGCATCCGGACTGAATTTTCGTAAATTGTCTGGGTTTCCACTTTTTGAAATATGGCAATCCTGACTTTACCATAAGGTTGATTAAGACACTGCCCTAAGAAGATCTTTTAGTGCAATTATGTCTTTGTTCAAGTCTCCTGATTCCACATCTTAACTCCTGGCACTACTTTACATCCAAAACAAATTCATGGCAACCCACAAAGAAGCCCCCTTTAATTTAACCATCAGCCACAAGAAAAATAATAAGCTGAACAGCTTCTATTGTCAGCAAACCAGGGTCTCATGCGGCATTCAATAAGTGGTATGAAAGGAGCCCTGAGTTCTTGCTCTTGGTAGTTCCCCCCTATTGTTAATAAGAGAAGAGAAGATAGTTTTGTCAGTGTACTATGGATGCATGGCGAGCTGTTCCTTTAGGCTTTGATTCTTGATGACAGAAGAAAGAGCCAGGCTGGCATCCAGGCTGGGCAGATTCAGTTAACGGGCACAGAAAACTGTGATGCTAAACTAAAGTGGCAATTGTGGAGTATCTCTGCACATTTAAAAAGTGTGCTGTATAAAAAGATAAATCGGAATAATTGTGTTTTGAGATAGAACTATTGTTAGAGTGTAGTAATTGTTACTGCTGTGATAATTATGTGTTAGATCAAGGGTTGCTAAACGGTGGTCTGCAATTAACACACAAGACGTAACCGGCTGTACTTTTGAATAAATAAGGTATACTATTCATTGTATCAAATGTAGATTTCAACAGAAGTAGCTCATAAAGTTCAATGGAAAAAGCAGAAGACCCAGTGGATCAGTTCATTCTGTAATCAGTTCATGCATTCAGGACGGCGAAACAAGCCTAATATTCCAGAAATCCTTGTCTTAGACTCTGTGACAGGATTCTGTGGAACTGTAACAATCTTTTATGTGGATTGTTGAACTTCAAGAACAGACAGGTGGAACAGACACTTATACAGTGATACCTCGGGCTAAGTACTTAATTCGTTCTGGAGGTCTGTTCTTAACCTGAAACTGTTCTTAACCTGAAGCACCACTTTAGCTAATGGAGCCTCCTGCTGCACTGCCGGAGCACAATTTCTGTTCCTATCCTGAAGCAAAGTTCTTAACCCGAAGTACTATTTCCGGGTTAGCAGAGTCTGTAGCCTGAAGCGTATTTAACCTGAAGCGTATGTAACCCAAGGTACCACTGTACACATATGGACCTTATGCATGAACTGATTACAGAATGAACTGATCCACTGGGTCTTCTGCTTTTTCCGTTGAACTTTATGAGCTACTTCTGTTGAAATCTACATTTGATACAATGAATAGTATACCTTATTTATTCAAAAGTACAGCCGGTTATGTCTTGTGTGTTTATTGAATATGTTTCACGTAACCATAGGTTTGTTGTTGTTTTGCAAACTGGTCTGCAGCATATGTGTGGATTTGTGGTTGAAGAAGGCAGGTGGTACATCCCACACAGTAAATATTCATATTGATTTTTAATTGTTGTTTTTTTTTATGCTTTTATTTCTTGTATTGTATTGCAATTTGAAGTTTATGGAATTCACATAACACGCAATATATAAGAAATAAAAGAAGCAATAGAGATGTAATCAAAAATCATACAGCATCTGTAGCACAGCACATTACAACTGCTACAAGAAGCAGAAAAAACAACAACCCATGAGTGATCCTCCAAAAGCCTTGGCAATTTTCAAGTGGTCTGTGGAGGGGGGAAACGTTTGGGAACAACTGTGCTGATAGTTATGCTCACGAATGTGTTTTCATTACACAGTTCTGCACTGATATAGCTATGGAAGTCCTATAGATATAATTTACCACTTGATTGTAGTCTTAAATTTCTGGTAAACACACCCTGTCTTTAAATGGGATAATTGGGTACTGAAGCGTAGATATTCCAGCAATCTACTGAATGCTATTGATTCCTGTAAGTAAAGTCCTCTGATGTTAAGTTTCGCTAATTAGGTTCTGTCTAGACAAATATCCTCATGCCAAGAATAAACAGGCCCCTGATCTTTGCAGTTTTTCTCCCAGCAAAGCCAATTGAATGTCAGCCCACAGATTACACTTTTCCCTGCATCAGAAAGCATCTCCCGACTATTATGGCTATTTTTATCCTTATTCTCCTTTTTTTTTTTAATGCTTCTGGAGTCACCAGGGAATACCCCTCCTGTCTTTCATTGCTAATTATAATGCTTTGTTTGCCATTTTCAGTCTCATTAATGGAAGCAAGCCCAAGTTAAGTAGTCTCTGGACTGCCTGACAAGTTAATAAGATGCTAACTTTAGGTCTATAGATTTTCTAGTCACATTCCAAAATCTTTACTGAAGAATTTTCTATCAGTCTGTCTGCTTGCTCAGTCCCATTCTGAAAGGGAAAAAATATCTCTTTAAACATAATAAAGTTTCAGCCAGGCATAAAACAATGTGGTTACAATGCCATCTCATTAAAACACAATCCCATCTCAATTATACTGCAACACTCAAGTTAACACAGGTGTTTTTTTAATTATCTGAACACTTGTTTTGGAACAAAGAGCTGGCTGAATCAGGCATTAGAAATATTCTCATAAAGTGAGCCCCAGCTACTACCCTCAGGGGCACACTGGCATGCAATACATCATGTACAACCTTGGCCTTTGTTTCCACAACCGCAAAGTTATGAGCTGAGAACCACCTATGCAGTAAATCAAAGCCAAGTTTAGACTAGTTTAATTACAGTGGTTTCCCCAAAATAACCCTGGGAATTTTAGTTTTGTGAAGGTTCTGATAAATATTTTGTTTGGTCCCATCTTAGCACGGTAAATATGGCTCTGGGAGGAAAGAGAGCACACCTGATACATGCAGTATACCCACATGTAGTCACTGTGCAACAGCCCTGTGTCTCTTGGCACAAACAGGATACCAAGCCCAGGCCTTCTTGTTTTCCATGCAGATATCCTACTTTGTTATCCTAGAGAAAGAAGACTGCTTTCCTTTCTTTTTGTTAGAAACAAAAATGGACTGTGTGAAGAAGAGTTATTTCCAAGGCAGCAATCTTATACCAACTTAACTGGGAATAAGACTTATTGAAAGCAAGGGGACTTGCTTCTAAGCCAGGGGTAGTCAACCTTTTTATACCTACCGCCCACTATTGCATCTTTCTTGATGGTAAAATTTCTTTACTGCTCTCCAGTGCTCGATGGAAGGAGGATTCAGCTTGTGCTGTAGAACCCCCTACCACCCACCTAGAATCCTGAAATGCCCACTAGTGGGCGTTAGGGACCAGGTTGACAGCCCCTGTTCTAAGCAGACATGTATAGAATTGCACTGTAAGAGCCCAAATTGTCAAAAGCAGCATTACTGGAGCAGCTTGGCTTTTCGTGAGGTGGAGGGTATTAAAAATAGTGGCTCTCACTAATACAAACTTTTTAAATGTTAAATATAACATACTTGTAAGTTTGTATTTTACATTAGTGCCTGCCTTTTAGAGAAATGCTGGGACTTTTAACTATTTGTCATTATTCTTCAATGAGAATTAACTGTTTAATATTTTGGTCCATGGAAAGGTAATGGATATGCTCCACAATATGGGACCCGAGACTGTTGTAATCACCAGCTCAGACCTCCAGGCACCTTCAGGAGATGATTACCTGATAGCATTAGGAAGCCACAGGAAAAGTAAGTTGATTTATTTGTTTAAGTGAGAAAGCCCTGCTTTGTCATATGCATACACATTAAAAATACACACCACAATAAAGGAGAACATTTATTGAAAATTAAGTTTCATATATAAATGCAGATACATGTAAAAATAAATCAAAGTTACCTTTCTTTTGAGATATTACTAATACATTTTGCAGGCACTTGTTATTGTTGTTGTTGCTGTTGGCATCAGCATCCATCCATTTCGAGAGACAATGGAGTGTGCCTCCGGGGGTGAAGTCAGCTCACTGCATTAACAGCACTGAAGTGAGCTCCCCGGGGTGCAAGCCTGGGCAGTGTGTAAGGAGTACATGGGCTGCTCGGATGACAAGACCCCACTCTTGCCTAGCTGGTGTGGTCCAAAGGAAAGGACCACAATTGGCCTTGTCTGCTCAATTTGCCAGAGCCTTCCTTCACATGTAGGGGAAGTCACTTGTAGACACTTGTATTTGGCGCATGGTTGCTATGTTGCCCACCTAGGAGTTAACCTCAGATTCCTGTTTGATTACATTAAACTGGGAAGAATATAAATATGAGCCTTCCTTGACAGCTTCACAAGATGGGACCACAGTGACACAGAGGATCCGAATGGAGTCTCCTAAAGTAGATGCTGTCTTCGTTGGTACGGGAGACCTGTTTGCTGCCATGCTCTTGGCCTGGACCCACAAGCATCCAGACAATCTAAAAGTATGGACAGACACTTTCCCCAGTTTTCCTTCCTGCCTCAATGACAGAATAAATATTCTCATTTCTTTACTTTAAATTCTTAGTATGTAAATTTGTAAATGAAGACGACAGGATAAGGAAACGAGGCCATATAAAGCAATAGAGGATGAATGCCCTTGTTCAGATGTATCAGTAAACCATAGGTTAGTGGTATGGGAATGAGCAAGTGATAGTGTTGGCTTCATGCACTTCCAGTGTCAAATTATACACCTATCTACTGCATCAGTGCTGGTTATGCTGCTGGGTGCTAGTTCCTAGGTGGAGTAAGGGCTATGGAAACCTGCAAGATCAGCTTGAACAGAGGCTATGAAGTGTCAAAATAAAACAAAAAGGTGCATACAAGTTAAAATACTCTCCACGTTGAAGGTTTTTGGGCAGTAGGGTTGGAAAATACTGGTGCTTGACACTTTGGAAGGTTGCTACAAGTCAGAATAGGCAATACTGAGGTGGGAGTGGTTGTAGATGAACTGATAGATTGATTTGGTATAAGGCAACAGCATCATATGTTTGCACATACCATGAGCAACTATAGCTTTCTGAGGTATTGTCTCAAAATTTCTGAAAAAGCAAGGGAAAACCATGTTAAAATATTTTATGTATTAAATGCTGACGCCCAGAATATCTATATTGTGTTATATACCACTCTGTCTTCAAGCTTTCATTTCGGGGAATAATAGAATATAACGTGCCAAAGGCTTTGTTTAGAAATAAAGCCTGCTACCTACAACTCAGTTTCTCCTGCATATTCCTAGTGAAATTGCATTTAAATTTGATGTTTCTCCCCATGGGCACATATTTCAAAGAAAACGGCTCCAACAAATTGTCTTCAGTGTCAGTAAAGCGGTAGTGCTACTGGCCTGAGTCAATAAAGTGCCAATGAAACTGAAATATGTTCCTTCTAATTGCAGGTGGCATGTGAAAAGACAGTGTCAGCCATGCAGCATGTTTTGCAGAGAACCATAACGTGTGCAAAAGGTAACCTGTTTACACCATGCTTCCGAATTCATTCATTTACCATTACTGGAAAATACATATTAGGGAGGGGGCATAGCGAAGTAGTACAGCCCATATACAATTCAGTTGAGTTTGGTATGAACATGATTTTAAATTGACCATC
The DNA here is from genome assembly GCF_964270895.1 of Podarcis filfolensis. NCBI lineage: Eukaryota > Metazoa > Chordata > Lepidosauria > Squamata > Lacertidae > Podarcis > Podarcis filfolensis. The sequence goes on along the minus strand of NC_139607.1, from coordinate 48,851,185 downwards.
TATTACTCCTTTAATTTCATGCAGTGGTTCAATGCTTACAAATTAAGGGGCAAATAAGGAGCAATACTTACAAATTCCACTCTGTAAATCTCCCAGGTGAGAGCTGGGAGGGTCCACCCCCTTTTGTGTGAGATAAGGGTTAAAATCTACCCATGACAGAGAGCTCTGTATTTTATTTTCTCTCTCTCTCTCTCTCTCTCTCTCCTCTTCTATTTTCTTTTTTTGTTTTTTGCTTTTCTTTCTCGTTTTCTTTCTTTTTTGTTTTCCTTTTCCCTTTCTTCTTTATTTTTATTTAGATTAGTTTGGTGGTGTTTATTGCATTGTACGTTGTAAAGTTTCAATAAAAAAATTATATATAAAAACAAATTCCACTCTGTAAGACAATGCTACACAGATCATGCACATCAATTAATATTTTGAATTGTGCTCTATTATAATCAGCTTTAATGCAATTTGTGCTGAATGTAATTGTGTATGACCAAAAGGAAGGGCCTTATTTACACTTCGGGGTTGGGAAAACTATTCTGAGGGCGGGCGGGCATGAAAGATGCTAATAAAATTATGTGTGGTTTAGAGCAGCTGTGGCCAACATAATACCGTCTAGATAGTTTGACTACAACTCCAATCACCCCAAGCCAGCATCACCAAGAGTCAAGGATCATGGAGGGTTGTACGTCTGGAAGGCACCACATTGGCTTAGAGACGGCAAATAGAAACCCTGTATTTTTCCCTCAGGGAGTCATCCAGTGAAATAGTGATGGCCACCAAGTCAGATGACTTTAAGAGAGGGTTAGACAAATTCATGGGGGATAAAGCTATCAGTGGCTACTACCCATTATGGTTGTGTTCTACCTCCATTGTTGAAGGCAGCATGCGTCTAAATGCCATTTGCTGGGAGGCCCAGCAGAGTGTGCTGTTTGTCAGGTCCTGCTTGTGAGCTTCTGGGGAGCCACTGAGAGATTCTAGACTAGATGTGCTAGTGGCCTGATCCAGCAGCTCTCCTGGTGCTCCTGGTCCACGACTCCTAGAATCCTTGATCCTTATCCATTGTGACTGGGGCTGTTGGGAGTTGAAGGCTATCAGCATCTAAAGGGCCACAGGTTCTCCATCCTCAAGATAACAAAAAATTAAGGAGTGTGCTGCCCAAGGTGGCTTGGACGACTTTTAATACCAGCTAAGTTGTACTTTGTGTTCAGAGGCCGTATTCTGCTGGCAAAGAAAGAATGGGGGCATGTTGTTTTATTGCTTGTGGGCTTCCCAAAGGCATCTGGCTGGTCAATGAGGAGAACAAAGGGCTGCATGAGATGGACCTTTGGTCTGATCTTGCAGTGCTCTTGTTGCATCCTGAATTGCAGTAGAGCTGAGATTCAAGCATATTGATTTGGGGGTTCCAGTTACAGATAGGTAGCCGTGTTGGTCTGCCATAGTCAAAACAAAAAAAAAAAATTTTTCTTTTTCTTTCCAGTAGCACCTTAAAGACCAACTAAGTTAGTTCTTGGTATGAGCTTTCGTGTGCATGCACACTTCTTCAGAAGTGGCATCTGAAGAAGTGTGCATGCACACGAAAGCTCATACCAAGAACTAACTTAGTTGGTCTTTAAGGTGCTACTGGAAAGAAAAAGAAAAAAAAATTGTTTTGATTTGGGGGTGAGATTCAAGCATATTGATTTGGGAAGGAGTGAAGGGCTGGGAGGGACAAGTTTTTCTTCTGGGCTGCTTTTGTTAAAATTAAACACCTGTGGCATTTCAGTCTCTTTGTTGCTTTTGTTTTTAAGCCCAAGCTGGAGAAGGAAACAAACCCAATTCAGCCCAGCTGGAACTGCGGATGGTCCAAAGCAAAAAGGACATAGAAAACCCAGAGATAATAATAAAAGCTACTGTGTTATAAAGGTTGTATATCTCCTAACAACGCACAATGTATTGATGTCCTCATTTTCTTTCCTGTAAATTGTAATGTTTGCCTTAGATCTGTGACAGAAACCTGACTTCCATGAAATAGTGCCCAGCATAGATGAGATCCACTACCAAGCACATGTGCTGGCCTTGCTCGAATTAAGAAGAATGAAAAAAGCTAGGTGTATATTGCAACTCCCTCCCAGGTATGAAGATGGCTGTCAGATCAATTCAGTCTTGTTAGGAACCCTGGGTTTGGGAGCACAAGGTTTCTTGCCTTGCCAAAGACTTTCAGAATGCATTTGTTAGTGGAATGATTGTCTGGAGTGTATAAACTGTGGGAAAGCATCTTGTGCCAATTGAGCAGGTTACCTCTCCCCTTAAATGCAGTGGTTTGGCAGCCTGCTTCAATGTTCAGTACCTCAAAAAGTAGAGAGAGATTCAGGCCAAGTGTGGAGAGGGGTCTGCAGATGGTTAGCTTTTAGGTTCTCTGTCTGTACAGCCCTTGGAAGTATAAGAATGTGTTGTTGAGAACAGCTCCCATGTCTGGTCTGTGAAAAATTGCAAGACTCCACTATCCAGAGGTGCTAACCCTTTAATATTAAGCAACCAAAAGTCGTCAGGTTTTTTTGTTTTGTTTTGTTTTCTTTCCCCCTTCTTTCTCTCCACAAAAAATACAGATGAGTAAAAGACAATGGTGGTTCTACCTCTGATAGAATACACTTGACACAGTTTTATCAAAAGACTCACAAGATGCAAGTTTCCTTAATAAGTACTTCTTATGAAACCTGAATATCCCATTTCATCTTGTAATGGCTAGGAGGGGAGTGAAAGTCTTTGTTGTTTGTTGAGACCAATTCACTGTTTATGACCACTGGTTAGCGTGCTCCTGCTTCTGGGATGGATGATAAAAAAAAGACTGTATAATCAATAGGTTTCTCCGGACATACACATCCACCAAAGGCACTACACACCAACCACTGCTGTTGTACAACCTCCATGCCTTTCAATGACACTTAGGCAGGAATCTCATGCAAGCCTGATAGAAATGAATATAGGTTGCACCGTAGACGTTTGGGAGGCATTTTACCCATATTATTTATCAATGCAACGCCCAAACCTTCAGGAATTTTACAGGAGTTATTGTTAAATTTTAACTTGAAAAAATAAATGACGGTCTGGATGCTCCAGTGAGCATGTCTGAATACCTTGGGAATCAACACAGAGTGCTAGATTCTGTTACATGCAATAATCTCTTAAAGTTATTAAAACAATTTCAGTTCCTCTTAGTTGTTGATTTAATAGTGCCAGGACTAAGCATATTAATTCAACTTAGAATTTTAAACCTGTTTTCCTGTTTCTCTTCTCTCTGTCTCTCTGTTCCCCGCCCCCAGAAGAATTATGGATAAATTGACATTTGTACTCTTTGTTTTATTTCTTGTTATTTTCTTGAGATAAAACAGGGTATTGAAGCAATCCATGGCACTTTGTAAAACACTTGTTGCAGTGTTACTTCCTCTTTCCTTGCAAATGACCAGGGTACTTTCCTCCTAATTTTTATTAGAACATCCTTTTCTCTGGATCTCTCTGGAAAACAGGATTTCTGCAAAAGTGCTGCCATTAACAGGAGTGCTGCTTGAGTCTTAAAGCTCCATTGTGCAAACTGTTGTTTGCTGTTGTTAAAAATCAGCTTTCAATTACTTTATTGCAATGTTTTAAATTTCTTAGATGCCTTCTACTAAAAATGGTCCTGAGTTGATCTACAATATAACATACAAACAATATAGAAATATACAAGAACTAAAAACAGGGGTAACAGCAACCAACAAATTATTCAATACAATTCAAAAAGCAACACCAGCCTTTCCCCCACTACCGTAGCGCCCCCAAAGAAACATGTTCATAATTGTCACTAAGCAAACCAATTTAAATATCTAGCTGTACATAAGACTGTTACATTAACAGTCATATGCCTGGTGCCAAAACAATATTTATGTTGGTTCAGGGTAGGCCTTGATGGGGACAACATTCTAAAAATGAGGGGCTGCAATTGAAACATTTCAGCTTTTTCATTCATTTAAAATACCCATTTGTCTAATCATTGTGGTTGTAGATGTAAGCTTGTTGATAACTTATTTCCACTGTGGTCCCCAGTGCCACACAAGTTCCCCACCCTTCCCGGTATCAGGGATAGGACAATGTATGGCCTGCCAAGGTTTTTCTCAATAAAAGCTTTCCCCGCCAGCCTCAGATGAGCACGACAGCAACATGGGGGCATAGTCACAGGAAGGTGGTGAAACTCATCAGACCAGCTAAAGTATGAGTGGGGAACCTTTAGCTCTCCAGACGTTACTGAACTGCATCTCCCATCAACCCTAGCAGGCATGACCAAAGGTCAGGAATAATGGGAGTTGTAGTTCAGCAACATCTCAGAGGCCAAACATTACGCACACATGAGCTGAAGTTTACAAAAGCTTTACATTGTATACACATTGCCTGCAGACTTCAAAGTATGAATTAAATTAGGAATTGCTATTTTCCAGAACATATATTGACCCAGCATTCCCTACAAATTCCAGCCACAGCCTTCCATTATATATTCATAGCACCCTAAGTATCCCTAAGAGATCTTTTGGAACTACTGCATCACATCCTTGGAGTCCTTTCCTCATATATTTTTTCCTGGTCTCTACTAGTTTTTGAAGCTGTGCTTGCTTCTTTTACCACAAAACAGTTATATAGGAAGCTTTGGAATGGCACCATTCATTCATTCCTTCACTCACTCACTCACTCACTCATTCATCCAATAACTGAGGGTGCTTCATATATTATACAGAAGTGAGATGAGAAAGAGCATGAGTGGCTCATCTCACCTTGGAAGAGTACCCATTTCAGAAAGCATGAAAATGCAAAACACAAGAGTTTCCTATACTGTCTTCCCTCTCCTTCTGCTCAACATCCAAATATGCCCTGAATGGACTGGCTGCCATGGGAAATAATACCTGGGTTTCTATAGCAGAACCAACAATGCTTGATGTATGTCTAAGCCTTACATCAAGCTGAGGTTTTGCTTTTTCACAGTGTTGACAGTTAGTTTCAGGGCTCAGTCCCCAACACTTTTCCTTACTTTTAGCAAATCTGAAGGGAAATTCCATGTAACTAATTACTGGATTTTACTGTTACTCCTTTTAGTCACCACTGTTGTGAAATTGCCTTTTATAAATTAAAAAAGTGTTGTTTTAATTGCATGAGATTCTTGCCCTTTCTCATGCTGACAGAGCCAAAGTAGGCTCTTAGATTAACAGCTGCAAACCAGTAATCATTTTCCTATTCTCATACAACAATATACACTGCCCTGTATTGATAACAACATTCAACACAATTTTCAGGTTGGAGGGATATAGTTGTTGAGCAAAACATAGCTGCGTGGAGAGACAACTTCTAAAGCACAAATACATTTTAACCATTAACCCCATCTGATCACAGAACACTCAAAGGATTAAAGTTTCTTTTTGGGTACAACATTCCATGTTAACATCTCCAGCAGCTTAAGGAAGCTTGCAAATTAACAGTCATGATCAGTCCTGGCCTTCTCTGTGCTTGGTGGGTTTGTTACTGGTAAAACATCAATAAATTTATAGCAATAAAATTTTCATACACTTTTTTCATACAAGACATAAAGAATCTTGAAAACTACGCATTGCTATATAGATCTGCTGTAAGTTGAGCCTTCCTGGTATGTGAGTTAATTAAGATCCTACAAAATCCACATAATACTGTCTTTGTCCCTTTTCAATGTATTGGGGCTATTAGACATTCATTAAAACTGCACCACTTGATTTCCATAGATAAATGAGGATAAGTAGTTTCATTAGGTATGCTTTTTAAAAATACTACTACTATTGTTGAGGTGAATTTTGATTTAATGTGGGATTTTCATATATGAAACTTTCCCAAATACTTTCCCCATAGAACACTGGACAAGCCAATATGAACTGTGATTTTAGCCAGGAATCCAGAGAAAGGGAAACTCTTTATGCCTCCCAATTTTCAACTTAATTTCTAGCATAAGCAGGACAAATTGCACATCAAAAAAGCACAAGTAAAAATACAAATTTTTAGTGAGATTTTTAGAGAAAATATTATTCATATTAGGTCTTGATTCTACCCAGATTAATTTACAGCACTCCCTTATTTTAAGTAAGTCTTATGCTGCTAACGTGTTAGAACCTGATTCCAGTATTCTAAGGCTTATCAGGAGAATCACTAAAAAAAAGCATTTTAAAAAATCCCAATAGGCTATTGCAGGCTATTTTTAATTGCTGCAGTTTCTGGAGACATTTCTCTTTAATATGGTTTGGGCAGCATTTATTTCTTGTCATGTCATCATTTCCCAGCCCTTGAAAAAATGTAAGCAATACTCCGCATAAACCTAGCAAAAACCATGTCAGATCAATTTTCTTATATTTTTCTTTTCGTTTAGCTGTAACAGACACCCAAGGTTTCCAATGATTTTTTTGGAATTAGATGCAGATGGAACAGCTATTAAATATTCTACTTCACCCTTTTATACTTTGGAACATTTATTTTAAAGGAGTGAGCATCTCGTAAGGGTCATGTCCTATTTACAGATCCACCCATAGGGAGCCTTACCCTCCAGAAAGAACTGCAGTGCGTGAACCTATCAGCTGGCGCCCTTACTGATGCCACCTGAGCCTTTCCCTCAATAGGGTGTCAGCCAATACAATCCCTGCAGATGTGAGACCCCATCCTTTGCACCAGTGTATCAGCTTCTGCAGCGGATAAGTTATCGAGAGAGAAAGAGAAAAAGCTGATAAAGTCAGATCAGATCCCTTTGGCCATTGTCTTTCTCTAGAGCAATGAGATAGATCTGGAGAGAGGCGAAGTCTTTCTATAGCCATAGGTCAGAGGTGGCCAACATGGTACCCTTCAGATGTTGAACCGCAATTCCCATTACCCTGATCATTGGCCATGCTGGCTGGAGTGAATGGGAGCAAAAGTGCTAAACATATGGAGAGCACCAAGTTCACCACCCCTGCCTGGTGAAACTCGAATCAAGCTAGTTCTCTCCACCATAACCACTTAAGCTGCTTTTTTTTGAAAGGATCTGGAATTCTTCCTTCCACCAACCCCCATATATAGGGTAGACCGGGACTAGCTCGCCCAGAGAATCAGACTGAAAGTACAGAAGATGCGCTTAAAGCAAATCATCATGTGTCTCTAATAGTCCCAGAGGCACAAGTTAAGTAAATACTGCAGCTGTTTTTATGATTGTCTTCAAATGGAAAGCTGGTGTTATCATCTACTGTTGCTAATTTGTGTTTAATTCCACTTTTTGTAAAGATTTCTCAATGTACCCGTGCAGCTATTTTTCTTATTGTGGTTTCAGTTCTTTGTGAAGCATAGGGGCTAACAAGATCTTATGTGCAAGTACATGTGATCGAACTCTGAAGCTTTCTTTTTTCCCAAAAAAGACAAATGGCTTTGTGAGGCAATGGTTTTGAGCATAAAAATGATGGGCAGGGGAAGGGGTTAAGCACTCCCTCCACTACTTCACTTAAAGCCTTCCTCTTCCAAATCTGTTCTTTAAAATGTACGGCATCAGGAATCTGTTACATGCATTTGCACATAACTTTTAATTAATCCCTCAGCAGGACCAAAACTCATGTAAAATGAAGTATCTCACAAGCTTAAATCTAGCTTTTATGTACCCATAATACTTTGACTTCCTTGCACCTAACGACATTTAGAAAAGTAAATAGAAACTGTCATTTGTGAAATCTTACTTTTAAATGTGCTTTTAAGAAGCATATGTATTAAAATTTGCTATGTTTTAGATGTTTATTTGCCAAATTGCATTCAGTATGCAAGAGATCTGTGATCAGCGCAATATTTTAAAAAAGAATTAAGAGGACCAAGATTTCTAGCTAAAGATACTGCCTTGTTAAGAGTAACCTTATACGTATCTTGATTGGATGGTGTTAATTCATTGTCTGTCTGGTACTGTTGCAGTGATTGTACTAGTCTCAATTTACAATATGTGGCAAGAAAGATTGTAATAAAGCTATATATGTTTAATAACACTGTGCATAACTATTGTTAGATTCTGTTTTGGATATGTTTAGCCACTTCATAATTAATCAGAACATGAATAGTTTGATAGTGTTGCTGAATCAGGTGGCCTTTTATTAAGTTTCCATCCCATATTTTAAAATGTGAACCATTGTTGGTTCAGGGGCAGGGCCCACAGACAGTATATCCAAGGGGGAAGCAAGGTAAAGCCACTGGAAGCACAGAATGAGAGGGTCCATGCAGATGGCCAAACTACCCTTTAATGAGCACTTTTGCTTCAACGCAGTGTGGTCATCTCTATCATGCAGTCAGGAGATGAGGAGGATCTTAATGCACATCTACAGGTAAAATGTCTGGTAGACTACGCAGTGAAATGATCACCTGTTTGCCTGCCAGAAAGAAACGCTGAGAGGTCTTACTGAAAAACTAGATGTTAACTCTTACTGTCAAATGTGAGATGGGACTTCATTGTTTGCCATACACCTTAGGTAACAGGATTTGACTCTTCCTCTGCTTGTGAGAGTTACTAATTTGTTGACTGAAAAAAAGATGTCAGGTCCCTTTATCCCAACAGGAATCCAGGGCTCATAGCTTGTCATGCCTGGATAGGTGACTAATCTGAGCTTGATACTACATCAAATGCCTTTGCTTTGTATTCTGTGCCAGAATAGTTGGTGAGGAGGTGTATTGATGCTGCTGGACTTAAAGGATTGGGTTGTGTAAATGGATTATTTATTCCATCTTCAGGCTGCTTGTAGAAATATCTCTGCTTGGGAGAGCTAGGACCCTCCAGTGAAGAGAGAGTATTAGAGCCAGCAACAACCACCAATTCAGAGAATCCTGACAGCCGCCCCATTTTCTCAGTAGTCCCCCTGCCCTTTGGGTCTTGGACCTTAAATATGGTAGGACATGCATATTCTACTGGCTGTGTACATGGATATATATTTTCCCTCTCCAAAGGGACCCTAATTACATACTTTATCCCCTGATCCAGTCTCTCTTTGAACCATACAGTTCTTCATAAGGCAGCCTGACTTTGAATGTTGAAGAAGCACATTGCTGAACTAGGTTCTGCACTGCCCCAATAAACAGATTGTGCAGCTGATAGAGCAGTTGTATGGCATGAGCAGCAGAATTCCAGCCTAAGTGGAGCGCTGATGAAGTTCCTCTCTTAAGGATTCTACTTATGCAAGTGCATTTGTGCCTTGGTAACTTCTCAGACATTTAGGAGGCAAAATTAAGCGATCTTGTGAAAATGTAAGAACAGGGTCTTCAAAAATCATGCCTATTGAGGAACTGGTAAAATGCAGAACAGAAGAAACAAATTGTTCACTTGTTTCCTTTGAATTAAAAAGAATCTGCCCAGAAGGGTAGAAAATGTTAGCTTTTTAGTCATCCCACTCCTTCCATGCAGTTTTCCAAAATTCCACTTCCAGAGCCATACAAAACAGCTGCTCTCCATGCAACTGAAATATAGTATTCCAAGCTTGCTGGTCTCGGGCATGTACGTTTCTGAGCAAGGATGCATTCTTGAACTGGAGACTTCTGTTAAAAACAATAGTTTGGTTGCAGAAAAATATAATAAAGGAAACACACTGAAAGCATTTCTAACCTTAAACAGACTGTGCCATATAATAATAAGTGGAAATTACATGCATTATTTACATACTGCCTTTTCATTGCATTGCTACTTAGAATAATAATTGTGTCTAGGAGAATGTGGCATGTGTACTCTGTATCTGTATGTATTGAAGTTCTAGCTACAGCGGGGTAGAAGTAGAATATGAGGGCTGGCAGTGCAGGCCTTCAGAAAGGGAAATAAAATATATATATATTTTTATAGACTGTAATATGATTTCAAGTCTCAGCTGCGCCACATCAGCCTCTTCCAGGAATGTAAATCTGCAAGATTGGCTAGAAGAGGGTGGCTGTAGAAACGAGAAAGGTAGCTCAGTCAATCCCAACAGCCCAAGATGGATTTAATTAATATATAAAGATGCCTTTGAAATATATTTTTAGCTCTAAAATATTAAATGGATAAATATTTACAAGCAAACTTTATATGTATTTGACATTTGTGTAGTGCTTTGTATTGAAGAAACTGATCTGTTATATGTTTATACCTCTTATTAATTGTTCTTGAGTTGTAGGGACAAAGAGTAGATAACTTGTTTATATGCCAGAAAAATAATAATGATAATACGTGATGTGTAACTGTGTCTAATGTTAGTGGCCACAATCCCAATGAAAATGTTGTTTGTATACTTTCTGGTTTGCCACATGTGACTTTTATCCATTTTGTAGTAACGTTTACATGCTAAAATATGTAGGAAGATGATAATAAAGTCAATGAACTACCTATGTGAAGGCCAAGAATTAATTCCTGTTGAGCTAAGAATTATGATTTATGGATTTATTACTCAAAAAAAGTATATCATCCCAGAGCCTGTGCATCACTCTAAAGTGAGGAATTGGGAAGTGCATTCTCTGCAGTGTTCTCTGTCAGTTTGTTCAGATGTATGAAGATTGGCAGGGTGGGACATGGAACGTTAGATATCACCCCTTGGCAATAATTCAGACACTTGATAAGAATAATAGAGAAATGGCACAACTGAAGCTAAACTTAAAGGTTTGCCAGCCTTGTAAACTAAGGAGTCAAGCCAATCAGCATTTGAACTAAATAAGATGGTGGGAACTGCTCCACCGTTTCTTGGATGGAAGTGTTCAGTTTGTAGTTGGGGAAAAGAGTGTGTGGCTAAATGGCTATTGCAAAAAAATATAAAATAAAATAAAAATCATAGTGGTTTCCCTGGACACAAAAGGCATCCCTAGCCCAGCATCCTGTTCTCACAATGGCCAAGCAGATGCCTGTGAAATCCCTGGAAAACCTGATTGCAAAAATCACTGCAAAACCTGATTGCAACTGCACTGTCTCCATTTGGGGTTCTCAGCAACTGGTATTCAGTCATGCTATGTTGCCCACTTCATATAATTAAACAAAGGCGTGACTGTTGTTGTGTTTCTTTGTAGCTATACGTAGGTTATTACCGTGGAGCAGCTCTGCATTTAAAAAAAAATAAAATAAAGCAGTGTTCCAACTTCCAGCGCATATTTTATTTATTTAAATGTTTATAAATCACACTTTGATAAGAAATATAACAAGGGGGTATACAACACAGAAACAATTCTACAATCACATTCGTAAAAACATCAACAGTATGTCAATAAACTGGTTGCTAATAATTCTAAAGGCCTTTCTGAATTAAAGGAATGACTCTTCCAGACTTCCCTTGGCGAGGATTCCACAGGGCAGGGCTTGCTACAGTAAAAGCCCCATCTCTGGTGAAGGCTGATGGAAGCACAGGGGCTCCATCAGAAGATCACAAGCAGAGCCCAAGGAATAAGGTGCTTTGGGTCCAAGTTGTTTAGGGATTTGTGAATTAAAGCAAGAACGCTGCCTATTTTACTGGGCCAGCTTCAACCAGTGCAGTTCTCTCAGCAAAGGAGTCACATGTTGCCAGTAACTTGCTTCTGTGAGCAGTCTGGCCACTATGCTAGTTGCATCTTCCATGCCAGATACAAGGGCAGCGCCACTTGAGGATACTGATGCATGGACTGGAATGGTTGCAGTTGACGTACCGGCGGAACCTAGTCCAAGCCACAGAAGTCACTACGTAGAGCCTACGTAGAACTTGGATCTTTGATGGAATTTGAGGCAATTTTGTTTCTTCCCAAACCTTTGAAAAGATGGCAATATAAGACAGCTTTGGGGTAATGCACAAGATCAGTTCATACAATAGGGCTGGAATGATTCACCAGCCTTTACATCTCTGCCTTCTTGCTGCTCAAGAAATGCGTGATTTTGCCAAATGGAGGATCTCTCTCATATGAGATCGGGTGAGTTATGAACTATCTAACTGGAAACTGACTCTCAGCCTCTCCTAAACTAGCAAATAACAACCAGCAGAAAGGCCCCAGCATTGCTTGGGAATCCCAAGGCACAAAAGATCAGTGCTGTTTTGAAAGATTCAGTCTATCATCTTGATTCAAAATGGTTTCCATCTGTATCCAATTAGACCAAAATAAGATTCTTCCTTGATCTCCAGAACCATCATGAAAAATGTGGTTATGATATCTTGATTAAGATGTGTCCAAATACATACAGAATGAGGAAACTAACAACTTTCCAAGCTATGTAGTAGATAATTGTAAGCATCAGTGAAGCCCAAGAGAGGCTTTGATTAACGGTTTACTGTACTGTGATACGGAAATGGTCAAATCTGCAAGATTACTTTTTGCTAAGTTTATTTATGCCACCAGAGGGCACTCTGCCAGGACCATATCCAGCACAAAGTCCACTGACATTAACATGTTCCATTTGTTTCAATTGGCTTTCTGTGGAGAAGATTCTGTGGGCGGTGCTCAGAATCTACTAATAATGCCATACATTAATAAATGCAACCACCCCAAAACAACAACAACAGGGTATGCTTTTTTGTGTGAAATCTTTGCCATTTCTTATTAGGAATATTTTAATCCTGTAAAATTAGATTCCACCCCCCCACCACCACAATAAAAATTATTTCTTTTCCAAGCCTTAGGACTTTGTCTTCCATTCTTAAACAATATTCAAATTGTTAATTAACCTCTGTATGGCTTATCTGAGGGACTATATCTTAAGTGCACAGTTTAGGCTCAGAATGGCTAAATATATCCATGGGCATAAAATTACTAAAAGAGGCAGCAAACATTGCTGTGTAAACCCTGACCTTTGACATATAAGAGATGTATTTTTAGGACCTACCCTGTTCTGATTAAAAATCATTTAAACTTACTTCAATTTTGCATTTTTATATTGTTATCTTCCCTAGGACGGGTAACAAGGATGGGTAAGAAATCCAAAAAAAGCACTGGCTGGAGATTGACTAAAACACATCAAAACAAACAGATGAGATGCTAAAACCACAGATAGTGTTGTCACCCGTTTTCCAGCAAAACTACATGAAACAGTCAGCAGATGATCATTGTAATGTATACATTCAAGTATAACTGTGCCTGAATGATACTCAAGCATGAAATTCATGCATCTCCATAAATTGAGTTTGACACCTCTGCTGCAGGCACACCATGAGATTTCCAAAGCTAAAATTGCAAAGGTAAAGGAGTTGGCAGGTATTTTAAGTGGCAGTTTATTAGGATTTTAACAGAGTATAATAAAAGAGATTGTTCCCTTTATACTTGCTAATATAGAGGTTCACTCTATAAAATTAATGAGCAGAGACTTCTAAAATGGATATGGGGAAAACACTTTACACAGCTCAGGCAACCTGAGAATTAATTTACCGAAGGAGTGTTCTGAATCAAGAAGCTGTGAATGGGTTTTTAAGTGCACAGGACAGTTACGAGATCACGGAGGACCAACTTCGGTGACGTAATCTACAAGAAGAGCAATCGAACCTGTTTACAGAAACAAAACTGTTTACCACCTCTTTATTCACAGATAGAGTAATGGGGAGCAGGGTTAGAAAGGAGAAGAGTTCGCAGGTACAGCACAGGGAGAAGGGGAAGCAGCAGAAAATGATGAAACAAATCACAGGTAGCTGCTGAACTCACACTCTGTCCCACCTTCCTCTCACACATACTAGATTCAGATGATGCTGTTTCCTCCAAGCAACTTGCGTGGCCACAAATATTTATTTACTTACAATATTTCTTAACCACCCCTCTGCAAAAAAAAATAAATCATGACAAAGTACAAAACTGAATAAAATCCATGCACAACACAGAAATAGAATTTGAAACAAAGAATGACAAAATACAACCCCCAAAACTAAAAAACTATTTTCAAAAGACTACTGGTGGAGCGCAGTTTACACACAGAAGGGTTCAATCTCTGCAATTTGCTAAAAAGGGTTAAATAACTGGTGATGTGAAAGATCTCTGTCTGACACCTTATAAAGTTGCAGCCAGTCAGAGAAGACAATACTGGGCTAGATGAACAAATTGTTTGAGCTGCTTCAGGAAAGCTCCAGATGGAACACAAAGAAGTTCAGTCCTAAGTACAGTGGTACCTCGGGTTAAGTACTTAATTCGTTCTGGAGGTCCGTTCTTAACCTGAAACTGTTCTTAACCTGAAGCACCACTTTAGCTAATGGGGCCTCCTGCTGCCGCCGCGCCGCCGGAGCACGATTTCTGTTCTCATCCTGAAGCAAAGTTCTTAACCTGAAGCACTATTTCTGGGTTAGCGGAGTCCGTAACCTGAAGCGTATGTAACCCGAGGTACCACTGTACATAAAAGGAGTTCCCGCTGGATCAGACCATCTGGTTCAGCATCCTGTTCTTATGGCAGCCAACCAATGCCTAAGGAAGTCTGCAAGCAGGACCTAAGGGAAACAACACTCTTCCCAAACATGCACCTCAGCAACTGATATTCACATTCACAGTTATCGATAGCCTTATCCTCCATGAATTTGTCTAATCCAAGTTGGTGGGCATCACTACCGTTTATGGGAGCAAATCCCTTAGTTCACATATGTGCAGTGTGAAGACATACAGTGGTACCTCTGGTTACCTTAACCTGAAGCACCACTTTAGCTAATGGGGGCCTCCCGCTGGCGCCGTGCCACCACCGTGCGATTTCTGTTCTCATCCTGAAGCATCCTGAAGCAAAGGTTTTAACCCGAGGAACAATTTCTGGGTTAGCAGAGTCTCTAACCTGAAGCGTATGTAACCTGAAGCATATGTAACCTGAGGTACCACTGTACTTCCTTTTGTCTGTTGTGAATTTTCCAACATTCAACTTCATTGGATGACCTCAAGTTCTAATACTACATTCCAAGCTTTGGTTCTTTCACCTCATGGTTCTTTCACCTCAATTTCTGTTTAGGTTTCCCTGACTAAAGCTTCCATATAGGTGCTCAAATGCCTGATAACAGAGTGAGCAAAGCAGAGAAATGGCACCAGATCCGCTGTTTTTTGGAGCTTGTTTTTTGTTTTTGTGTGGTGGAAATGCCATCTTACTATGAGAGTTTGTCTTTAGGCAAGAACGATCACAGCAAAATAGACTGAGCCATGCTTTTATATAACCAGGCAGAATTATTATCTCTGAGACAATGGGAAACCCTGCTGCAACAAATTTAATTTCTTTTCAGTTCAGTGGAGTTTAATACAGTGATTGGGTTGCCTCATCTAGGATATGGGACGTTGCTGCCTTGAGATTTCAGAACTCATGGGATTTTGTGAGGGGGGAAATGAGTGCCCATGACTACCTATGAAGCTGCAATGCTCTGGAAAATGAGGTAACCTTCAGAAAGGAAAGGTGAGGTCATGAGGAGAAAACTTTGTACTAGTCAGAAGACGGAGATTGTATGTGAGACAGAGGAGCCAGGGGAAAGCTCAGGGGGATATAAATAGGTGTTATGCCTCTGAGGTGATCCAATTTCTCAAGTCTCTCTTGTAATGGCAGCTGTCTGACAGGAGTTTGCGGGAAGGAGTACAGGTGTTTGAGAGAAGTCTACCACAGCAGACAGGATGGAGGAACAGCCTGGCCTAGTCAGAGAGAAGAGCTTGAAAGTGCTGTGGAACGGATAGTTGGACCGACACCCTGGCTGAGGCAACACGTGCTGAGTGGGTGGCTCCATCTTGCTTCTAGTGCAAGTGGGTGGCTAAACCAGTGGCCCTTTGATGGACTACCACTCCCATCATTCCTGACCATTTGCCATGCTTGCTGGAGCTGATGAGAGTTGGAGTTCAGCTGCCCGATAATAAATGTTGGAAATGTAAAGAAATTGAAGGTACATTTTTCCACCTTTGGTGGACGTGCCCTAGGATTAAGGCTTTCTGGGAAATGATTTATAATGAATTGAAAAAGGTATTTAAATATACCTTTGTGAAGAAACCAGAGGCCTTTCTCTTAGACATGGTCGGCCAATTGGTGTTAAAAAAGGATAGAACTTTCTTTATGTATGCTACAACAGCAGCAAGAATACTCATTGCAAAGTATTGGAAGACGCAAGATCTACCCACTCTGGAAGAATGGCAGACGAAATTGATTGACTTTATGGGACTGGCAGAATTGACTGGCAGAATCCGTGACCAGGGAGAAGAATCGGCAGAAGAAGAATGGAAGAAATTCAAAGACTATTTGCAAAAATATTGTAATATTAAGGAATACTGAGTGATGTTGGATTGAAATTAAGGGGTTATCAGCTGTAATGGTACAAAAGAATATGAAAAAATAGTTCTTTTTTGTATATAAGTAAAAGTATAAGTTACAATAATTTAAGAAGATGGATAGAGAATAAGGCTTTTAGCTGTAATGCTATGAGATAAGGATTTGCTGGATGAACAATTTGAACTGGAAGGGGAGGTATGAGGAGGTCAAGGAAATATGTTATTGGAAAATATGATATGAAATTTATGTGTTTTTAATATTTTTTCTTTTTAATTTTTTCCCCTTTTTTCTTTTTCTTTTTGGTTTGTATAAAATGGAAAATCTTAATAAATATCTTCTTAAAAAAAAGAGAGAGTTGGAGTTCAGCACTATCTGGAACATCACAGATTCCTCATTCCTGATCTAGTGTGCCTGAAAGTCAGTGTGTGCACATGAACATTAAGGCACCATGCAGTGCACAGAACACCATTTCACACATTGCACCTCTTGAGCTACATTTTCAACTCATGCCGCCATCTTGTGGCAATTAGAATGCAGCAAGCATATCCACACCTCATCTGTGAAATGTTGGGAAGTGTAGCGTAAAACAAAGCTCTCTTGAAGGAATTACTACTTTTGAACCACAGGGTGCCTATTTTTACTGAGCTGAAGCAGTTTCCCACACCCACATCATACATTTAAATCACATTTGACACAGATTTAAAGCACACGGCTTCCCCACAAGGAATGCCAGGAGCTTTGGTTTGTTGTGAGTGCTGGGAATTGTAGCTCTGTGGGTGTAAACTAGAGTTCCCAGGATTCTTTGGGAGAAGCCATGTTCTAATTGTGCATTGAATGTGCTTTAAGCAGATGTCAAAGAGAACAACAACTACCAGACTTTTAGAAGACATCTGAAGGCAGCCCTGTTTAGGGAAGCTTTTAATGTTTGATGTATCACAGTATTTTAATATTCTTTTGGAAGCCGCCCAAAGTGGCTGGGGAAGCCCAGCCAGATGGGCAGGGTATAAAGAATAAATTGTTGTTGTTGTTGTTGTTTTGTTGTTTTGTTGTTGTTGTTGTTGTTATGTGTATGTGATTACATGGACAATCAGCTGTTAAGAGGAAAGAAAGGAGCACCCTCTGGTGGCAAACAGAAAACTTTTCCACACCAAGTAGTCTGTGAATTAGGAAGCTGTTAAAAAAACCATGTATTATTCCACAGAAAATTGTTTTTCCTTTTCCATCCTGAATCATTCAAACATCCCCTCCACACACACACCCCTGGTCACACTCTCCATGATTCTTTATGAAGTGTCCTGCACAGATTCGTGTTCTTAAAAAATGTGCCTCATTTTCTATTTTTTAAGGGGGGAAGTGCAGAATAAAAGATAATAACCACCTGTCTGAAGCGCTTGGGGGCTGTGCCACACAGTACAAAGGCATTTGCACAAGAGATTCTGAATGAAGAAACAGCAAGCAACATGCAACCAGCAGGATTCTGTTCTTCTGTAAGTGTGGAAGGGAATTTTACCACACATCCATACCTTGTTACACAGACACCTTGATAAGCACCATTTAGTTAATGCTTGTTTATATTGCTTCCAGAAAGCACCCTTCTTCTTTCTGTCGCTATTAGAATGTCTTAACACATATGTAGAAACTGAAAAAAGACATTTAATTCAATTTATCTTTACCACAGATGATAAAGTGGCATTCTCTGGGGATGCACCCCCTCCATTAAGAAAACAAATGTTCAAGTGAAATGTGATGTGTCACCATCATCCATGCAAGGGAAAATTAAAAATATATAGAGTTAAGCTTCTCTTGTGAATGCAACCTACAGCTGCCCCCAGATGAACACAGCAAATGAACATCTGTTCTGACTGGAACAATGTTTAATGAGGACAGAGATGATGATGCACTACTTGCCCTATTAGGACCTATCGGCTGGAGACAGCCATGCACTCACTTATACAAATGAACACACTGATAATAAATTGTAAGACAAGCCTCCATTCGTGCTTTCAGAACCCTAACCTCATGACTCTCCCTGCAGATAGAAATGTCAGTTTCTTCTCTTTTAGTCAGATGGCCTCACAGGAGACATACTGTTTGAACAAGGCAGACTTTTCAACTCTGTTATTGAACGTATAACAGGAGTAAATAACCCTTTTTTTAGTTCAAGGGCCACATTCCCTTCCAGACAATGTCCAGGGGCCACGTGGCAGTCCTGGGGGTGGGGCCAAAAGCAAAAGATGGACAGTGCAATTAGGGTGAATTTTGCATGTGTAGTATACAGTAGGCTGGTTTCTACACACATCCACATTCTACCCCACATTCAGGCAAGCAGGAGTCACTATCAGAGCTCAAGGGCACATTCCAGCCAGGCACAAACACTCCAGGAGGGTGCAGAGCAAGGCTGGTGAAAGGTGTGACCTGGGGAGTCCCAGTGAGATATCTGAAGGGCTACATTTGGTCCCAGGGCCTGAGGTTCCCAACCCCGATTTATATCAATACCAAATATGTGCATTTTTGTTGCCAGGGTGTCAAAGGGAACCAGTCATACTACCCCTCCCCAACAACTACCTCCCCTCTCTGATCGTACCATGCAGGAGCCTCCAGATCTTGACCTTTGTATTCAGAGGCAAGATTCAAGGTCTGAGGACTGTGGTGTTGGGTTTGGAAAGCATGTGGGCAATGTGAAGGGAGGGCCAATAGCTCAGATGAAGAGCGTGTGATTTGTGCACAGAAGGTCAACCTGTTGAAAAGCAGAGGATTTCAAATAGGAAAATATCTCCCTCAAGGCCGCTGACAGTCCATGTAAACAATACAGAGGATTAGCTAGAGTAATGAGCTGACTCAGAGCCAGTTCATGTCAACACCTGGGTTACACGTAATATCCACATAGTGGGAGACACTGCATCCCTTTCCCACCTTGTATACAACCTGCAATTCAAACCAGGGCCTATACCACACCCGCCAACATTTCTCCGATGAAAATAGGGACGTCTCATTCCATAATGAAAATTTGACTATTTATACCCCACACATCTTACTGAGTTGCCCCAGCCACTCTGGGCAGCTTCCAACATATATAATAACATAATCAAACGTTAAACATTTAAAAACAACAACCTTCCCTCTACAGAATTGCCTTCAGATGGCTCGGGGGTCAGATAACTCCATACCCTCCAGCATTTCTCCAATGAAAATAGGGACATCCTAAAGAAAAGCGGGACATTCCAGGATCAAAACAGAAACCGGGGTGGCTTCTCTAAATCAGGGACATCCCTGGAAAATAGGGACACTTGGAAGGTCTGCTATACACATAAGTAGTCCGAGTCTGTCCAAAGCCCTGCTTGTAACCTACATGTCTGGCCCTTGGTATATAAAAAAATAGATCTTCATATCCTAAAGCCTGATAAAATCTCAAAAGCCAGAGGTTGGGCATTTCCTGTGATCAGACATGGGGTTTCAATGCCCTGCATTGCTCATCATCAGACTTGGCAGAACCAAAATAAACCATGCAAATATGCATCATTTACATAATACATATAATTCACAGCAGGTAATTTATCTTGGCATAGAATCTAGGTCACCTTGGAGTAGAATCCTGATTGGTTGATCGATTGCCAGAGTATATACAGCCCTTGCTATATAAACTATGGTGCTGCTTCTGTGGCAAGAGCCTTCAGCTGAGTCACAGCCTGGGATCCTAAGCTTGTACTGCAAATTCACAAGACAGGAGAACATCTTGTATATGTTGCTCATAGCATGCAGCTACTGATGCTAAATACATGTTCGTAAAAGTGATTTTAGCAGTCATCATTCCTGTTTTCTTTCACTTACCTACCCAGCCATAGCCATACCCTTTGTATGGCATTGTAAATCTGATTCCAGGTAGCAGCATTTGAGAAGAACACAGCAAGGCTCCTTATACTGAGACCACTGCTCTGTCTAGCTCAATAACTGACAACAGCAATACCATGGTTTCAGGCAGGGTTCTCTCCCAGCCCTACCTGAAGATGATGGGGATTGAACCTGGGACCTTCTGCATGCAAGGCAGGTGCTCTACCCCTGAGCCCTGGCCTAAGGTCTGAGCCATAACAACAAGTGGGCATCATAGGGAGAAAAGAAGCAAGGCTTGCTGGAGAAAGAGGCTTGGAAGAGAGATTCCTACTCTCTACTGCCAGAGCTGAGCACAGTGGTGATTGCTCCAAGCATATCTACCCTTACCCACCTTTAACAAACGTTCCCCACAAAAATACTTAAGCTTGAATAAATCACAGACATTGAGCTTTCAAAATACGGTAAGGGAATATTTTGCTCACGAGGTTTCCAGAAGTTACATCAAACAAGTCTCCATCTGCTGGCAATAAAATGAAGATAGAAAAGGTTCCAAATGAAAAAGAACTTGGTTTCCTTACCAAAAGAATCATGCAGTCTTCTGGTTAGCAAAGACGCAGGCTTTCAAATCTCTATTTTGGAAAGATGCAGTTCACTTGGTTTTACTTGCAGCTGAGAGCTATTGGCCACATGGCTCCTTGCTTGTTCCAGGAAGCACAAAGAGTCTGAGAAGGAGAAGAAAAGACTGCTGAGTACCTGCTAAGACACATCCACCTGCAACCTGAGCTCAGTTTAACCTTTTTAATAATAATAATAATAATTACCGTATTTTTTGCTCTATAAGACTCACCTTTTCCCTCCTAAAAAGTAAGGGGAAATGTGTGTGCGTCTTATGGAGCGAATGCAGGCTGTGCAGCTATCCCAGAAGCCAGAACAGCAAGAGGGATTGCTGCTTTTACTGCGCAGCGATCCCTCTTGCTGTTCTGGCTTCTGAGATTCAGAATTTTTTTCCCCTTGTTTTCCTCCTCCAAAAACTAGGTGCGTCTTATGGTCTGGTGCGTCTTATAGAGCGAAAAATACGGTATATCCCGCCCTCCCCGGCCAAAGCCGGGCTCAGAGCGGCTAACATACACACAAATGTGAGTCTGTAAATTACAAAAGGCTTTCTTTGTGAACTTTGTCACTTAACACAGCTTGCTCTATATTATAACTTCTTCAGAGTTTTTTGTTGGGCAGTAAACCACTAAGAAGAAAGAGCCATGAAACATTGTCTTGAGATGCTTTGTGTACTGGCCTTTTGTAATGCAAGAGAAGGAAGTACTCAAGTTTATCCTAGTAATAATTCAATACGTTGCCCAGTCATAGCTCAATATTTACACAAATCAACAAAGTAGACAAAACATGCTGGAAGCTCTGTTGATCCTTTAATTAAAATCCAAGCAGTGGCATAATACCTTACAAGGAAGCTGTAAAGTAATGAGCTAGCTATTGAGTTTCAAGGAACTTTCCCTCAGGCTGGATGTTACACAAAAACATGGGAGTGAAAAGAAGGCAGGGGAATGTTGCTGATACAGGACATAATGGAAGTCCATCTGCAAAATACAGCAACTTTGGGCTCCCTCCAGACTGCTATTTTATTGCAGCTGTATTTTGTGACATGCTCATTACACAATAACAGTGCATTAATGATGGATTTATTCTGCTTCAGTTTGTTCTGCAATGCTTCCCCATTGCTACCACATTATTGCTGCACAGAGGGGCTATAGCACAACAAAAGTGGGACAAAAAGAAAATCAGAACTTTTGTGACATAAAAGGTAACAGGATTTCAGCATGAAGTTATAGGTGATGTCATGTGCCAATTGGCAATGAAGCAGTATGACTCCCCCAAACCCTTTGCAGGTGCAACCTGTAATGAAAGCAGGATGGTTTGTGACTGCCCCAATAACATATTGAGCAGAAATACCGGTAATCATGAATGCTCAATAAAAAGGATGCCTAGAGGGTCCATTTAAGATGGCAGTTCAGGAAGTTCTTCACAAACTAATAAGGTTCGCTCATTTATTTTTAAACTTTTGTTGGAAGCCGCCCAGAGTGGCTGGGGAAACCGAGCCGGATGGGTGGGGTATAAATAATAAATTATTATTATATTATTATCATTGCGTCAAGTACAAGAAGTCTTATTTTGCAGCAAACTACATTGGGACAAATAAACAATGGCCACTATCCTTCTGGAAAAAAAATATATTGAACCATCCTTGATTTTGATCTGCTTCTTATTGGAACATTAAGCTCCTGTGTAAGGCACAAAGGAGGGATTTTAAAAAAACCCACATGGTAGTCTTTAAAGTATCAAATCTGGATATTGATTTAAGATGATGCACTAGATACAGAGTCAATAGAAATCAACTATTTTCTAGCAGATGGAGGGCATGTTATTTTATTCCCTTGAGAATGTAATCCTTTGGTGGTGCAACTGTGGCCTTTTGTGCTTGGCACAAACCAAACTAATTTGGCTGCAAAGAGGTTCCTGGGTTACTACGCAGGGACGGTTCTTCCTGTTTTGCCACCTAAGACGAAATGGGAATATGCTGTTCGCTGTCCCCACACTGCCATGCCTCGCCCCCACTTCTACCACTGCTGGAACGCTCACCCCCTCTCACCGAACTTGATGAGATCTGGGGTGTTCTGCAAGGCATTGCCACTCCTCTTCTCTGCTCCAGGGGCAAGGAAGATGAGCAGCAATACTGTGTGCCAATGCTTTGTGCCAGAAGGCTGTCCTAGACTTTTTTCCAAAGATGGCTGGACATTTTATGTTAAAACCTATGCTTTCCACACATATGTTTACAATGCCAGTGTTTCATCCCGTGAACCCAGTTTTGCCTCCTATGAGAGAAAACAAAGTTAATTGGTCTCTGTCCACTCCCAGTTCACACATTCAGTTCCCAAGGGAATTCACAGTAATTGGCCTCCTAGGAGTCAATTCATAGGTGATTTTTTATTTTATTTTTTTGAACAGAGGCAATCTTTGGGTGGAAAAAGGGTGCATTGCTCCCATGACAGAAATGCATCACAAAAGCAGAATGGAGAGAGAGAGAGAGAGAGAGAGACAGAGAGAGAGAGAGAGAGAGAGAGAGGGAGAAGGGCATGGGTTTGTGTCACCCTGCCCACATTTGGGTCTAGCCCCACCACAACTGGCTTCAAACCTGGGCAGTGTCAGCATGCAGCCCAAAATAGATTGCATCTGAGGTAATACGGCCCTCAGCAAAAAAGGGGGTTCCCTGGTCCCACTTTATAGCCATGGTTCCCAACCCTGTTAAGAACATCAGCCTCTTAACCATGAGGCTTGGGAGGATAAAGGAGGGGAAACAGCAGTGTCTAATAATACAGCTTGAAGTACCCTCAGATTTTAAAAAGATCTATCTCCTTACATATTGCCTTACATTTTCTGCAATTCAAAGCTGCACTGGAATAAAAATAGCTTTCCCCTGCTTAATAGTCTACAGATGCAATGATAAAAAAAAACACGGCTTTCTCTATGGAAAGTGGCATGTGCTTTTGTATGGACCATAAAGGAAAGTCAGTCAACTGATAAACGTTCCTGTACATTCACAGACCACTGAGGGCTGGAGGTCACTGTACACAAAGCCATGCAAGCACTTTCCTCATAGCCCTGACGGTCATGTGTACACACAGAGAGAAATATCTGAGGATGGTACGCTGATGCCTCGCCTTGAGAAATCAACCAGCCCAGCTCCGTTCCCCTCCATTATGTAGACACCCCCATGAGGTTTTTGTTAATTGATTTCTTCATTTGTATACTTCCTTTATTATTTCTTTCTCCAAAAATCTCAGGGCAGCAAATGTAGTTCTTCACCTGCTCAGTTTATCTTTACAACAATCTTGTGGGGTAGGTTAGGATCAGAGACAGCAGTCACCCATGATCATTCCAGGAGCTTTGTGGGGATTTGAACTCTTATCTCCTTGGTTCTAGTTGAACACCGTAACTACCAAGCCACACTGGCTATTTTGCATACCATGTTGTTCTTTTTCATCCTTAGCATGTGGTATTTATCTTTATTCAGAGTCCTTTTCTCTTCTTTTGCTGGCCTCAAGCCCTGGGGTTTGCTTTCAAAGTCCTGATAGAAAGTTTCCAGCGGAAACATTTTTGTTCACCTGCCAGGAACCACAAATCACTGCCAAGCTGCTTACAATGGGCTTAATAGAATGTGCTTTCAGCTGCATCTAGATCACCCTTACAGAGCCATGTGCCTCTCTAGGCGATTGTGATAGGACTCACTGGTTGCCGTTGACCACCTTGTGTTAAACAATAGATCAGAAACCTTTTATGACTGATGCGTCCTAATCATACCCAATGCAGCTGACGCACAAACACCTTTGCAGCTATGACTGCTGTGGGGATCATGGTCATGATTATGTGTTCATTGTGCTATAAATAAAACCCCACATCCTTCCCTGCATTAAAAGTATATGCATTTCTGGTAGACTGGCAGATCTGCAAGTTGAAACAGGCCAAGATAAACAGGGGAATCTATTCAAAGATTCCTGGGCTTAGGATGCAGCTAAGTAAAGTCTGTGATTGGGGGCCATTTCACACATTATCCTTTTATGCTGTGCCTGTCACATATATCAGTGCCGTATGCACAAATATAAGGGCCAAGCACTTGGAATCTCATCTAGCTAGCCAGAGTCAGTGAGGACAGGGCCATCTTTACCCAGGGGTGCAAGGGGTGCGGTGCACCCAGGCGCCGAATTCTGGGGGGCGCTCACCGCTGAAGCCGCCTAAGCTCTTAACTGCAATCCCCAGGTGATTGCTGTCGATGGGTCATTTCTGTTCTCTTTTGTGGAAGAGCTGCAGAATCAATGTATCCGGAGGCGCCCCTAGTGGTGTCTTTCATTTTCGCATGATTACAAAAACGGAAAGATGGAGTTATCGCTGCCACTCTTCATTTTTTCATGTTAGCAGTTTCCGCTGTTAAAAGCTCAGCAACTTTGACCTCCCCACCCCCCCAAAAAAATTGGGGGTGCTAGGAGGATCTTTGCACCCCAGCGCCGCATATGCTAAAGACGACCCTGAGTGAGGGCCAAGTGGGAAGCTGGTATGGACAAAAGCACAGTGCTTTTGACAAGTTGATAAATCAACACTAACCAAGTGTTATTGGGGAGGCAGAACACATTCCTTACTTGAGACAGGTTGGTAGCAGTGGCGTAGCGTGGGTTGTCAGCACCCGGGGCAAGGCAAGTAATTTGCGCCCCCTAACCCGTGGATTTTAGCACTCGAGCCAGGTAGGGGCAGAGAGCTGCGAGTGCGAGCGCCCCCCAGATGTTGTGCCCGGTGCGGCCGGCCCCCCCTGCACCCCCCACGCTACACCACTGGTTGGTAGTGATATGTCAGCACCAAACAGGAAGATGATATAATATAGGTCAAGACATGGTTGTATGTGCTTAACAAAGGTTTCTCTGCTCTATTACACAGGTAGATGAGAGAACAGAGAATTAGGTGAAGAACTGAGAGAATGTGAACTATAGGAGTCAAAAGCACTCCATGCATGAGTGCATTTGAATGATGAAAAAATTCCCAGGTGGAAGTATCTTTGCTATTTACCGTAGCTTGGATCTAGTTTGGTGGGGGAAAGATCTCTGGTTTCAGTGGGCTGGAACCACACCTATGGGAATGCATTTGGTTGAAAGTGGCATGTAGATGCTTTAAGGCAGGGGTGTAGAAATTGCGGACCTTCAAATATTGTTGGGCTATGACTCCCAAAATCTCTGTTTGTTGACCATAATGGCTGCAGTAGATGGGAGTTGAAGTCCAAACACATCTGGAGGGCCACAGGTTTCCCATCCCAGTTTTAAAGAAATAACTGGCGTTGGGCAAATGAACACCATTTACCATCATTATGAACAGCAATTCTGTCGTCCAGAGGTGTTGCTGCAGCATAAACGACACAGCAGACCAGTGGCATCTGGCGCACACATGAAAATAGTAAGTACAGTAGAGAGAAACAGTGTTATTTCAAAGTCTCCCACTTCAGAGAAAATGAATTAGCTGGGGGTGTGCATGTTGGAATTATTCAGCAATGGCAGAATGTTCTTTTGCCGTCCTATACGATCCTCACAAAATAGCCTGGTGGTTTCCAGAGCTTTGGCCTTGCTGGCAAATGGCTGCATATCTGATTCTGTAGTTTATTTCTAAAAATAATCTTGTTTTAATGGATCTGAAGCAAATATTTCAATGGCCCTCTGTGTAACATACCTCATTTTTCCCCCTTTGATTATACACTGTACGGAATACAAGTACCAGAGCCAATGAGAAGCTGCAAATGGAACCTTATTGATGCTTTCCCATTTCAGTCAGGAGAAATGTGTTAAATGGAACCCCTGCATGTTGAAAGAGAATGACACACCATGAATTTCCTAGGGAAGTGCATTTTAAATATTGTGTAAAGCCTTTAAGGAAACCTATCTGAACTTGCTGTTTATTCTTCAGGAAATGCATCCCACTGTAGTTACTGGAGCCTCTACCAAGGGTATTACTAAGAGCAGATTCAGGCCTTTACTGCAAACCCTCTAACTAATCAAAGGACCTCTCAAAACTGTATTCTGATTACATAGTATATTTTGCTTCTTTTGGATATGTGAATGAATGCTAACATTTACTCAGAACTAAGCCCTGTTTGATTTCAGTGACAGACAGTTTTGCAGTGGCACTTTGAAAAAACATGCACATGTATTGAGACAGGATCTTTCATTGGCACAAAGTTTCATTTTCTAAGCATTTATTTTAAGGCGCTTTTCTATTTTTGTTACAACTTAGCCTTCTCTGGGATGGATTGCAATGGGACTGATGTCCAAATAAAGCCCTGTTCATGCATTGCTTATGAAAACTGAAGTACAGTGGTACCTCGGGTTAAGTACTTAATTCATTCCGGAGGTCCGTTCTTAACCTGAAACTGTTCTTAACCTGAAGCACCACTTTAACTAATGGGGCCTCCTGCTGCCGCCACGCCGCCAGAGCACGATTTCTGTTCTCATCCTGAAGCAAAATTCTTAACCCGAGGTACTATATCTGGGTTAGTGGAGTCTGTAACCTGAAGCATGTGTAACCCGAGGTATCACTGTAGAATTATTTTTCTGGAGCTATGTCTTTGTCATTGCATCCACAGACAATTCCTACTCATTGAGCATGGATGTCTGAAAAAGACCTATCAATATATCCTTCCGGTAATCCCAAACCTACTATCCTTGCTCTTTCCTTTTTTGTCTGCGTGATTGGATCATTATGGCACCTAGTATAATGCACAGTATTCTTACGCGGTCAATACGCTTCTGTGAAGTAATCATTTTCATTCAAAATAACTATGTTGTCAGCTGGCTTGGATATGATGTCTTTGTAGTTCTTAAGATTGAACAATGCAGCACTTGCCTCTCGAGTCAAGTTGTGCCATGTATTCCCATCAGGTTTTTTATATTTTGCACTTCACTAATATCTAGGCGCTCAAAAACCTGAATTCTGGGATTTTTTTTTAGAAGAGAGATTAAATGTGGAATTGAGTCTAACTAACACAGATCTGCCCTGGAGATGTAGATCCCGCCCCCCTCCACTTTTTTTAAAAAAGAAAATCTGCAGTTTATGTTCCGTATAGGTAATATCTGTCAAAAGAACACGGTAAAATTGGTCTCAAAACAAATATGTGGAGAAAAACTATAATGGCACCCATCCATCCCACACATCTTTGACACATCTTCAGCACTAGCAGCTGGGGGAGGGGGGGTGAGGAAGAGGACATGCCATTTTTGCCCTATCAACACTTCCCTCTTCTTGCTGCTGCCAGCCTCCTCTGAAGGAGAGATTCAGGGACCCAGCTATAAACTATATAACTTGGTGAGGAGACCCCACCCACTTTGGGTTATTTATGAAGCAATCACACAACGTTCTAATCCAGGCATAGGGAAACTCGGCCCTCCAAATGTTTTTTTGAGACTACAATTCCCATCATCCCTAACCACTGGTCCTGTTAGCTAGGGATGATGGGAGTTGTAGTTCCTAAACATCTGGAGGGCCAGGTTTGCCTATGCCTGTTCTAATCCTTTGGCAATCATCCCATGGCTTTTCAAGCTTTTGTCCATTTTTGGATTTGAGATTTGAAGATTAATGGCCTTAAATGGTCTATTCTTAATATGTCCCTTGGGGATATTAAACCAAAATACTATTAAACACCTGAATAGAATGTTGACTTTGTAGCTAACATTAAGATTATCAGCATTTGTACCAAACGGAGTACCAAGAAATTGAAATTATTTGATTTTGCAGCATCTCTCTCACACATCAGGAAGAAACAGGTTTTTCATAATTCTTAGGGCACGAAATATTGTTTTGAAGGCAAATTTATTCTCACCCAGCACAGTGAGAAATTGTTGGGGTGTTCCACAATTTAACACAGAAAACTTTTTCTTTTTTTTTACCGAAAGGACAGAGCACTGTAAACTTAGCATTGTTTGCTGCTGTAGAAGTGGCACTTTCCCACCTGACACACTTTGTAGTTGCAATTACAGATAGGTAGCCGTGTTGGTCTGCCATAGTCAAAACAAAACAAAATGTTTTTCCTTCCAGTAGCACCTTAAAGACCAACTAAGTTAGTTCTTGGTATGAGCTTTCGTGTGCATGCACACTTCTTCAGATACTATCTGAAGAAGTGTGCATGCACACGAAAGCTCATACCAAGAACTAACTTAGTTGGTCTTTAAGGTGCTACTGGAAGGAAAAAAAATTTTTTTTGTTTTGTAGTTGCAAGGAATTCAACTTGACAAGAGAGCATGTGGGGTCTGGAGATGCCACCTGTGTTAAACATGATCCCCCTATAACCAAATTCTATCCATTATTGTTTGCTACCAAACTTCAAAGGGCTTTCTTGCCTGACAGGATGACAAATTGGCAAGCCTTCAAGCTCCCTTGCTTTAGGATTGTTTCATAAAAAAGCAAAAACAAAATATTACCTACTTTAGTTTTCCCCTCTAATGGCTGGCTCAGAAAACATAAATATAGTTCTGCTCCAGTAGCTATTTCTGATGGCAGTTCTTTGTGAGAATTCAGCGTGTGCTTTAAAACTTGAGTTGTTTGCTTTTCACTATGTAGAAGACTCAACTTATGTTGAGCTGCTCAACAGTAGAATGGACTAGCCAGGAAAGGGGTAGACTCGCCTTCATTTGAGATGTTGTTAGCACAGAGCCTGATGGGAAGCCTGAGGTACTTGTTACCCACTTATCCCCTTAAACCTCTGAAGAAAAGGGCAGACCTTTTGCTAGAGAGAAACAGGCACAGTTTTTGAATGTGAATAGTGTGTATATAACTCAAGAATGCAGGTCCAAAGTAGGCTAAGGCAAATCTCAAAGAGAAAGATAGAGATACAAAATTATTGGGAGATGGGGTGGTGGTACCATTAAATATTAATATCCTAACTAGTAAAGGTAAAGGGACCCCTGAACATTAGGTCCAGTCGTGACCGACTCTGGGGTTGCGGCGCTCATCTCGCTGTATTGGCCGAGGGAGCCGGCGTACAGCTTCCAGGTCATGTGGCCAGCATGACTAAGCCGCTTCGGGCGAACCAGAGCAGCGCACGGAAACGCCGTTTACCTTCCCTCCAGAGAGGTACCTATTTATCTACTTGCACTTTGACGTGTTTTCAAACTGCTAGGTTGGCAGGAGCAGGGAACCAGCAATGGGAGCTCACCCTGTTGCGGGGATTCGAACCACGACCTTCTGATCGGCAAGTCCTAGGCTCTGTGGTTTAACCCACAGCACCACCCACATACCTTACTCTAAACATACAGATGAAAGGTACCTGCTGCTCTGAGAAATATCAAGGGTGGATCTACACACAAGAAAAAATACTATAAATAAGTCAGAAATTAAATCGTTATAACGAAAGGGGGAAAACACTATGTAAAAATTGCATAGAATTTTTGTTGCTCTCCTGCGCCATCTGGTGTTGCATTTTTCTAACGCATTCAAAATGGTAGTGGTGGTGGTTTTTGCTAATGTAGCTGAGTCGCAGGTGTCAGAAATTACTCTGTCAAACAACTACGCTGTTGTAAAAAGTAGACAGGGATTACTCCGACCTGATCATTGCTTAACTTTCAAAAAAAACTTACACTAAAAACAACACATATCTGAGCAAGTAGGTTACCCGTTTAGGAACTGTTTTGCATTCTTTCAATATCTTTTATTATCTGATAAAATTTGAACCATTTTTTTCTGGCCCAAAGAATTTGGTGAAGAGAAGATTTTTCTCCTATACTGAAAACACACGTATTTGCCAATATTTTTCAAAGAATAGATATATTTGTCTTACATAGTTTGAAAGGACTGGAAACACATAGCTGAGCAAACCAGGCTCTTTCATGATGTCTGGTGGTAAACCATGCAATTGTGTTTGTGTGGGGTTTTTTTTTTTTTAATATTCATTTCAAAGTTTACATGTTCTTATAGAAAAATAACACTTTTATAAAGAGTACTTTTTATTACTATACAACCAGCCTCTGGTCTCCACAAACACTAATATTTTCAGGACTTTAAAATTCGGTGTACACTAAAGCAGCAGTGCACATTTACTTTGAAGTAAGTCCCATTAAATTCAGGATTGTTTTGCATAAAAGAATGTGTGAGATCAAACAGTATTGTTTGGGCACAAATCCTACATATGCGAACATAAGAAGAGTCTGCTGGATCATGCCAATGCCCCATCTAATTCAGCATCCTGTTCTCATACAGCAGGTGCACAGATACCTGTGGGAAACCAGTAAGCAGGGCCCAAACACAAGAGAACTCTGCTCTCCTGTGGTTTCCAGCAACTGGTATTCAGAAGAATTACTGCCCTCATGCGGGAGCAAATTCCACAGTTCGTACAGCAAGTTTGTACAGTGTGTCCTGTATGAAGAACTATTTTCTTTTATCTGAAAACTACTTTTTCTTTTAACTCTACAATATCCGACCAGTAATATACACAGTACAGTGGTACCTTGGTTGTAAAACGGCTTGGCTCCTGAACAAATCGGCTCCCAAACACCACAAACCCAGAAGTAAGTGTTCAGGTTTGCGAACATTTTTTGGAAGCTGAACGTCCGGCGTGGCTTCCGATTGAGTGCAGGAAGGTCCTACAGCCAATCGGAAGCTAAGCCTTGGTTTTCGAACAGTTCCGGGAGTCGAATGGACTCCCGGAACGGATTAGGTTCGACAACCAAGGTACCACTGTATTCAAAACGCAGTTGCAACATAGATTTGTATAATGGCAATAGTACTAGCAAGTTGCCCTGGACCTGCCCCTATTAAAAAGGCATGGTTGGAAGTATGATCAAAGTGTGTTGTACATGCAGGGGGTGGAGGCTGGGAGTGGGTGGAAGGCAGGCCTTAGGGAGGCAGGAGAACCCACAGTTTCCTCATATACTTCTGTATCAAAGGATTTAAAGACACAGCCATTTCTCTCTGAGTCTTTCTTTAGCAAAGTCAATGCAAACGTAGAAATCAATGGGGCCTAATTTGTGGTGAATATGACAGGGCAAAAACACAGCATATAACAAACGGCGCTGAATGAAGAAAGCCAACAGTTCTGGAAAAATAGGACCAAACTGTTATTCATGCATCACTGATTGCTAAATGAGATTTTGTGGATGGATTTGTTTTCACTGGTTTACTTGAGTGGTGTGTGCTCTATACGGTGTTTAAGACTGCAATCCTATGCACTTCTTCACAGTAAACCCCACTGAACAAAGCGAGATTTACTAGTTTTTAGTAAATATGCATATAGGCTTATGTTTCAAACTTTGATTCATTCATATAGGTTTATTGGCTTAAAAAGAAAAACAAATCAAATCTTCCATTTCAGAGTAAATCAAGCAGGCTTTTAGAAATCAAGCATTAATTACTGCATTTAAAAAAAGTTTCTACCCTGAATGTGACAGATTGGATGCTAAGAAAACTCATGTAATAGTCCCCATTGCAATCTGGCTTTCAACTAATTAAGAAAAACACCCTTTCCCTAAATCACACAAGGAGTCCCTCTTAAGAAAAAAAAAGTTTCATAATAGCTGAAGACTGCTTTCTATTTTTGATGATTGAAACAACAGGAATGTAAATGACAAGTAGAGATCTGCAAGACATTGAAGTGAGGAAAGAGCAGAAAAGAGGGGGCTTTCCCCTTCTGTCCATCTCTGTTATCCATTGTAGCCTGGTTGACACATAATGCTAATGCATGACTTATTAACCAGCTGCCCAACAGCTTAACTGTGATTTGTTTATTGCAAGCAAACAGCAAACCGAATCCATGGTTTACTGTTGACTTATGAACTTAGATTTCTTTCAACTATTGCTTATCATTGTGTATGATCCCAGCACTCTTCCTTAACCATGGTTTGTTTGCCAACCCTCTCCAGGCGCTAACCAAGCCACAAAGGCACAAGGCAAGAGCAGCTGTAAAACAAAACAAACTTTGGAGAAGCAAGCCATGGTTTGTTTGATCACTTGCACAACTCACCATGTCTCATCTGGAAGCTACCTAAGGCATCTGGATTTTATTTTTTTTAAGCTATACGAATAAATGCAAACATTAAAATATTTGATTTTGGGGTTTCATTATGAGTAAAATATCATATGCACGCTGGGACTAACATTCACATGGAACACCAAATTTCATGGAGGTGAGGTATGCGAGGAGGAAGAGCTACAGCAAGGGTGGGGGACCTTTTTCAATAACCTTCTGAGGGCCACAAGCCAGTGATTGGCAGAGCCAGAGGCGGAAGCTGGCAGAGCACCTTTGCTCAGTAGACTAGTTTCTCTATCCTCCATCAATGCAAGGAAGAGGCAGTACAAAAGTTCAAGTAACATTACGACCAGGCAAGAACACTCAGGATGCAAAGTGGGGCCCAGTGAGGCCCATGGCCTGGGGAGAAGTTTGAAGGCCAGATAGAGGGCCTGTAGAGCTGTCTTTGGCCCTGGGTATAAGGTGCCCCTCTTCTGGGCTACAGGCAGGGTGAGTAACCGTTATACCATGGCCCCCATCACTCCAAGCTGCGCCTAACGCACACATTCATGAATGTGTGAATAATCTGTAAACTCTCCCACTCCTGGGTCTTCGAAAGATGGCATGTCTGCATTGTGTAGGAGTCTGCTCAATTTTGCTCTCTAACAAAAGGATTAAGGAATAGGAACAACCCAGCACCAGAGTCTGTGAAGCAGAGCTGGCAGAGTGAAACTGAAATATATTCTTAAGCCATCTGTGGTGCACTGCAGAATTAACCCAAGCCTTTCCGTATCAGCCGACTAGCTTGTGCTGTAAATAAACCAAACATTCAGCCTATACACACAATTGACTAAGAATAGACCAATGGGGCAAAGCAACCCCACGTTAAGTAAGACCCAACAGCTGAAAAACTTGCTCTTGAAATCAGAAGACTGGGTTTTCATAGAGCAGAAGTGATCTCTCAGATCAGTTTCCTGAGGGCAGGGGTGCAGGAAGCCTGGAAGGGGAAGGGTGAGTTGCACCAGCCCTGTAGTCAGACTTCCTTATTATACTTCCACATTCCTAGGTGGGGTATTTGGTGGGGGGGGGGCGAGGCACATAGCACCAGGCAGTCCCATTGACTGGTGGAGAGGATACTGTGAGGGCCAGGCCAGGGGAAGGGGAAGGGGAAGGGAGTGAGTTCATGCACCTGATGAAGTGAGCTCTAGTCTGCAAAAGCTTGTGCCATAATAAATGTGTTAATTTTTTAGATGCCCCAACACCCTTTGGCTGCTTCCAGCTGTTTATTGAGCCTTCATTCTGATCTGTTTGCACAAGGTTCGTAGGGAGATTGAGCAATGTTGTCTATTTATTGAACAATCATTCTGATTTCTCTTCTTTGATAGTTCTTGAATCTTCCCACCACACTTGCCATCTTCTCAGCCACACCAGTGTGGTGCACCACACTCTTTGAGAACCAATGTGTAAAGATGTATGCCAGACCCCTCTTATCCCTGAATCCAGCAAGTGCTAAAAGCTAGCTATGCCTTCTAATTCTTGGAATAGCCAACTAGCTTCCTTAATGAGCTGGTGGGGGATTAAGGAGCTTGGTGCAAGGCAGCAAATGAGTGGAGTCCCCTCCTTCGACAGACAAAGCCACAGTTGAAAGCTGAGAGTTTTCCAGTAATGCAACCTTGAAGTAAAGCAGCAAGCTGAAGGAAGAATCTGAGTAACATTTGAGAGCAATGATTTCTGTTTGAATCCAAGGCTGTGGCTCTGGGTGAAACAATACCCTTTTGGGGTGTTGATGCTGTAAAACCCTCCATCATAGACTCAAGTTGTATACCGGTATATGTGTAAATAAGTCCTATATCCTAAAGACACCAGTCTCTGCTGTGCCTCATTCCAAAAGGAAACATGAAACCTGGGTAAGCGCCTGAAACCTCTGGAATCTTGCATCGCTCAGAGATTAGGGTGGCGTGCAACAATATTTCCCCATAAACTTGCTTACTGCAAAAAAATCTGGTTTTAGATGGAAGGTTTGTTGCGAAAGAGTACCAAATTAACTGTTAATTGTGCAACCTGAACTTGCTGGGATGTGACATATCTGAAAGTATCAAGTGTAGAAAAAACCTTTGTTGTGGTTGCAACACAGCTACGCAGCTGTTCTGGAAGGAGGCAATAGTTAATTTTTAAAGAGAAAGGTATGGTCTGGAAGCTACAGCCTTTGCCCTCAAGGTTTTAATCTAAGGTCTGGTGGCAATTAGCTAGTGGTAAAAGAAAGTCAACCTGTTTATGCTCTGGTTATGTATCCCAGGGCTGAGATAAGGATTAGTTCAAGAGGTGAGGGTCTTCTGGGTACCTGTCCCCAAGGGCATCTTCTCTGACTCTATGTATTCATGAGTGTTCGTGCCAAACTGCTTTTGCCCTGTTCTTCACTTTTCTTTCTTTTTAAAGGGCATTTCCAGATGACCCGTTTATTGAGCATTCATCTGGATTGGTTTGCAGGGATGTTAGATGATGTTGCACCAAAGAGAGTGTTATCAGACACTTTCCACTACATTTCCCTGTCATTTTCTTTATCACTAAAAGTCTGATCTTTGGGGGAAGCAGGTTTGTTGCAGAAGTCCTCCAAATCTGCTTTAATTTTGCAACTTGAATTTCCCAGTGTGTGAAAGAATCCCATCCAAAAATAGGGACAGTTTGGAAGTGCCAGATGAATATAAGAAAACTGCAACAGAATATGTTGACGAGGTTGGCCACTGTTTAAAGCTATCTATCTGTATTGCTTATGATTCTTTTTACTGGTGGGTGCTAAAGTTACTATACTGAGCTCTTCTGAAATGCTTTCTGCAGCATGGTCCTCGCTATCTCTAGCCAATAACCTTTTCCCTAAATACCAGTGTTTCAGTTGCGAGGTCACCTCTTTCCCTAGCATTTAAAGATTGCATACAATGCAAAGCTTTTTCTTCAGGGTTTTGCGAGAAGGGGCTTAAAAACGAAATAATAGCACTGAATGAAACAGAATTCGGAAACATTTTGCCAGTTTTTACAATGAGCTCTGTGTCAGTAGGCCATTTTATGAATTGTTAAAGAAAGCTGCAAAAGAAAATAAAAGGACAACAACCTTGTTCTTGGAAAATGGCAACAGGAGAAATGTGTAACATCAGCACTTCCATGGTTCTGTTTATTTCGACTTGTAATGTTAGTCATGCAGGTGTCCATCCCTGTTGGTCTCAGATATAAAAAAGACACACAAAGAGACTTGCAGGAGCAGACCACAGGCTGCAGAAATACAGCATCATAAAACCATCTTAATTCCAGCATAAAATGAGTAAGGAATAAAGACGAAAAATGCCTACCTGCTATAAACTAAAAGACATAGGTTCGGAGAACGAAAAGGCCCCTTTGCCTGGCATCAAACAATCCATAATGTGGGTGTCAGGTAAGCGCCCCTGGAGAGGGCATTCCATAAATGGGGTGCCAGCTGCCTCATTTCATTAGGGGGAAGAACCGTAAAACAGTCTGGCAAAGAGCTTTTCTCCACCTTTTGGAGGACTGGAAATTTCAGACAATCACACAGAAGGGAATGCATTCCGTTTCCCACCCCCACATTTAGCAAACCACCATCCTCACAAGCTCACCAAATTGATGGCTGTTGCAAATGTCCATCCAGCTCATTGTGGCTGCTTTTTGTCATTTTCCACACCAGCTGCCTGCTTGTGGTAAACAGGTTGCCTGACTAAACCTCTGGATTACCACAGCAACCCTCCTCCTTGACATAGGCATTGGGGCAGTGCATAAAATTGGTGGAGACACTGTGGGGAAAAGGTGCTTGTGCAGGCCAGTGTGGTATGTGCAGATCTCTTCCTCCAAGAGCCCTTTACACCTCTTGGCTGCAGCTTTAGGAGTTGGAACAGGTTCCCTACTGACTCCCTCCCTTGCTTTTCTCTGCTGCTGCAGCTGCAGCAGCTGCGATATCATCTGTTCACTGTGCTGACTGAAGAGTAGACAGTTTGGTTTGCTCAGCAGGATTTTGCACCAGGAAGTGGAACATTCTAATTCAGGCACCACCAGAGAGCAGGATGGGAGTGGGAGGGGTAGAGGTGGCTGGTTTATCCCTAAATTTAGCATGTGTGCAGATAGTATGGGTTAGACAAGTCAGATGCCCAACTTGCTTTTTGCCAGAGACGAGACAGGCACTGCTTTCAGTATATAGCACTTGATTCATGCGAGTCCTAATGTCCTGTATTAGGACTTTAAGAATAATAGCATGGAAGCAAGGAAAAAAATCAACGTAAAAATGCTAAATTAAACAGTGCTGCAAAGACAAACATACAGGGGGTGGGTTTTCTTATAAATGTGGTTGTTGGTATTTATAAAATTTATTTTAATCGCATATACTTTTCTACATATTGTTTTTTAGGTCTGTGGAAGGTTGCTACTGGTCAGCAGTGCAGGAATACAGCACAATCCTGTTGGATACTACGTTAGCAAAAATGTGGTTGGGGGGGGTGTACTAACTCTTGGGTCATGCAGTCCAGTGTTACAACAACTCTTGAACAGCAACTTCTGAGGCACCACCCTATGGTCACCTTGAGTACCACGGAGCCAATTATATTACATACTAGAAGATATACTAGGGATGGAAAACCTGTGTCTTTCCTGTTGTTGATGGACTGCAACTTCCAGTGGCTTCAGCCAGCATGGACAATGGCGAGGGATGAAGGGAGCTGCAGTCCACACAACATCTAGAGGACCATAGGTTCCTCATCCCTATAGTATATGATGAATTTCAGGGTTTCACTGAGAACCATGAGTCAAGTAATAAGCAGCATTAATTAATGCTTGTATTTCTACTATTTGTTGCATTAATACAATCATCTCACCAAAATGGGTAAACGAGCATTAAAATGGTAAATGTGATTTAATGAAAGTTAAGTGTAATGTGATGCACCTTGGGGGGGGGGGGGCGGAAACGAGCCTAACTTCACATTGGGGTTTAAGCTGTATAGAATCAGGATGTTAGTGGTATAAATGTATTTAAGACAATAATTTATTTATTTTTGCAAACCAGGCTCTTAACAGCACATAACACACATAAAATGCAGGGCAGAGAAATGTATATAGCATACAAAGCAAACATTATTAAAAGCACAATCCTATACATCTCTACTCAGAAGCAAGCCCCACTGAGTTTAATGAGACTTACTCTCAAGTAAATGGGCATGAGATTGCAGCCTAAATCTAATTTCTACAACATCATAGATTATATTAATGCAAAACTCCTGTCAAACTAGGTTGCTCAATACTAAAAAAAAAAAGAAGGTAGAAAAGGGTGTGTGTGAAATATATATTTTTAAATAGTATGTGACTTGGATGCAATCTGGTGTTTCCAAAAGAAAGAATAAATTTCCTTGACAGTAGTAATTTTCAGAGGGGAATAGGATATCTTGGGAAGGCATGATTTATAAGTATCCAGCGAAGGTGCATCGATGAGAAAATGATCCACACTCTCCCCTTCATTTGGTACTAGAATTTAATAAGACACTCCAGGGGACCCTTTAGCACATCACTGGGCATAGTGTGTGCTTCACACTAGAAATACCATCCCTGATTCTTCAGAGGTGAACAAAGAGATTTTGTTTTTGTTCCTCACGATGACAGGAAATCTATCTGATCCTTTCCAGATGGAAGCCACAATTATACCACTTCCACCTGACTTGCCTTCAATATAATAGTTCTGGGTGAAGATGAAGAAATAAGTCTTTATCTCTCTCTTTTTCCTGGCCCCACACTTGTGCTGTAGTAAACTATATCACTTAGGCATCCTAATAGCACCATTATTTTTGGAACACTAGGCATAGCAACCGGCTGTAGTAACATATAGCTCAGCAAGCCACACATCATTTTACAGTTCATTCACTGAGATGAATGTAACTAATACGTAGCTAAATTATATTCACAGGGCCATACAGCTATGATTTAATTATGGGAGGACACA
The DNA here is from genome assembly GCF_964270895.1 of Podarcis filfolensis. Classification (NCBI taxonomy): domain Eukaryota; kingdom Metazoa; phylum Chordata; class Lepidosauria; order Squamata; family Lacertidae; genus Podarcis; species Podarcis filfolensis. The sequence goes on along the minus strand of NC_139607.1, from coordinate 48,812,683 downwards.
ATTTAATGAAGGAGCATGTCAAATGTTATGCTTTTGGTTCCATTCCTTCCTGGAGGGGCAAACCCAGGTGGTAGTGTTGGGGGACTCCTTTTAGATGCCTCAGCCGTTCTGTCCCCCATGCTTATTTAACATTTACATGAAACCACTGGGAGAGCTTGTCCCAGAGTTTCCGGCTTCGGTATCACTAGTATGCTGATGACACCCAGCTCTATTTCTCCTTTCCACCTAAATACAAGGAAGCTGTCTTGGTTCTAAACAAGTACCTGTCATCTGGATGAGCGTGAACAAACTTAGTCAGACAAGACAGAGGTGTTCTTGGTCAGTCAGAAGGCACAACAGGGAATAAGAATTCAGTCTGAACTCAGGGGGGGGGGTTAACACTCCCCTTGAAGGCACAAATTTGCAGTTTGGGCATGCTATTAGATTCAGTCCTGAGTATGGATACTCAGGTCTCAGGGGTGCTCAAGAGTTTGTTTATTATTTATTAAATTTGTACGCCACCCTTCATTCTTAGATTTCAGGGCAGTTCTTATACTGTATTAAAAAACCACAGAATACATAACACCACCACAAACCAATAAAAC